>NC_133816.1:10522862-10765362 GCF_043250625.1 Sebastes fasciatus | reverse complement strand
GGTATCATATGAAACAGGAAAACCTTGTCACGTTAGCTTGTCGGCAAGAATGCTAAATAACGCTCCAAAGTTATGCAAAATTTTGGAGAGGAAAAACTGGCATGGCCATTTTCAAAGGGGTCCCTTGACCTCTGACCTTAAGATATGTGAATGAAAACTCTGAAAACTGTATCTTATTAGATACAACAGATGTTGCCAAACTGCATAATTTGCAGCTGAAAAAAGGTTATAAATTGCAATATATCACAATATATCGTATTGCAATACTCAGCATATCGCAAAATGTATTATCGTATCGTGGGGCCTCTGGTGATTCCCAACGCTACGAGTATATCAACAAATTATTTATTGTATTGGCTACTGCTAGGGGATGCAACTATGTCATGGCAAGTGTATTGCTCAGGAACCAGGGAAGCGCAGTGTGAAGTTGTTTGGATGAGCGGTTCGAAGCAGCAACTCCGGAGGCCAAGCAATCGGTTCGTTCCAAACAAACACGTTTTGAACGGGCCCTGCACTAGTATTGGCTAAATTTGCATTACAAAGAACACCTACCAAACCTGCAGACATGTGCGACAATCCGCCTGACAACGGGTCCCCAGACCTAATTAAATTATTTCCGTATTTGCACGCCACAATAGGGAAGAGTAATTAATTTTTTGCTCAAGTGCAATTCATTACCAAAGGCAATATCAAGTTTATTAAATGTGTCACAAATTGGTTTGATTAATTAAATTTGCTGGAAGTTGGGAAAGTGAAACTTCATCCACTTATAATTATACTTAATGGAGATATTTTCATATTACAAAGTAAAATAAAAAATGTAGTCATTAACACGTATTGAATCATTTTGCAGGCCACTTACTAGAAATAAAGGGCGGAGAGAAAGCTGAGGATGAGAGTGAAAGGACTCCACAGTCGTTGATACCACACATTTCTAACACGAGACAAGACGGACAGCAGGAATCCTGCTTTTATCAAGAATCATTTATACTACGTTTTACACTCTGCTCTCACACCACCTTAAAACCCCAGCAATTAAACAACACCCGCTCTATTCTCGTCAAAGAGTCTGATGGCTGCCACGATGGCAAGCATGCTTGCGATCCCCTACAGAGCAATACTTTTGGCTTGTGATGCTTCTCTTACTTGCTGAATATAAAGGCAGTTCTTAAAATGCTGCCTTTGTGATCTATGAGCACTGAAACGAGTGTATTTTGACAATAAACACAACAGTTGAAAGGTTTAAATGTCTTTCTGTGAAACAAACCCAGGCCTCCATATGGGGTTGGATCAGTCTCAATATTCACAAATGCACACTGAAGGATTCACAAATGTATCAATTTGTATGTAATTGTGAATTAGGAAGTATAAAGGGTGGCAAACGTTGCGTAGGAATGAAGTCGAAGTAAACGTTGATTTATTTTTAACCCACTTCTGTACTAAGTTACGCCACTTCCGGAGTTATTTTTTAACCCAAACAACAAACTCAAGTAGTTTTGTTGCCTAAACCTAACTCATTTGTTTCCCGTGAAGACGGAAGTTTATTTTGAAAAAAACTGTATGCATGTAACGAGTGGAAATTGACATATGTTGGTGGACATTCGTAGGAAACCACACAAAAAATAAGGAATACCTTTTCATAAGATACGAACCGTTGGATGAGGATAAGTTGTCCGACTGACTATTTTAGAGGTTAGTCCTTTCATGAAGACGTACTTTATTCCTTTCACTTTGCCACCTTCTGGAGTGACCATGCCGTAATAACTCAGGAGACACATTGTGAAATAAACAAGACAAATGGTTATTGTTGTGGGCTATGCTGTTGTTTTACCAGGTTTGAATTTACAACTTAAGTAATGCATTACTGTGGCCTGCATTTCAGAATCATCGATTTAATCCAAACACTGACATCATCAGCGCATTATCAGGTATGGAAGCCATCTCCATCGTCAGCTTCCTCTATCACTTTCTTCCCTTCGCTATTAAAAGGTGAATCAAAGAAGTGAGGATGAAGGAGGGAGAGGGGGGGGGGGAAAGCCAGTGTATACTATCTTCTATCTCTCAGAAGCTTTTTACTCTCTCCGGTAATCACGCAGCACACCTCTCATTTCAAAACAGGGCTGAGTGCGCTGAGTGAACGCCGCAATCTGGTCCTTGTAATGAAAACGTATATTCCAGCTCCCCTTCCTGAAAGGAGGCCCCATTAGAGGACTCGGTCTCATTGATTGAAATGCTTTTAAACTTGCACGTGTCCATTAATGCAGGAGGGGAGGCTTTTGAGAGGCGCAAGACAATGGTACCATACATAAGCCATTCAATACGGAAGTAGGAGCAGTTCCCAGTGTTGTTGATTTTTCATCTTTAAAACCACGGAGCCGATGAATATATTCCAGCTCCGACCGAATTAACTCCACATTCTGATACTCAAAAGGCCTGCTGATACCAATCAGTAATGCGAACATTTATTTTCTAATGGAGGGATGTTTAATTAGAAAACCTGACTGCTCACACACCTGGAAACAAACTGCATTTGATAAACATCGACTTACTCGCTGATGCGTCCTGAAACAAGGACGCCAGAGGTACAGACTTGAATTGGTAATGGGCGTTGCACAACACACCAAAAATCCAATTCAGTGGGTTTATAAAAAGAGCGCCGGGTTATGAAGAGAGACTTCTGCCCTGATGATCTGCCATGATATGTATCCTGGCGCCCTCCTGAACATGTCTGTGATCATCGGTCACTAAGTGAACGGTGAGGTCACATCCTGGACTTTAAAGGCGATAAGATAGGCATGTCTGGTAATAGGCTCAGGTGGCTTCTGCTTTAATGAAGGGAGAGGAATTGATTTGACATGCTTCGCCCCGGCAACGCCATTAAGAATCCTGCTTTCCTGTCTACATGAAGACTTTCTCCATTATACATACTATCTATTGCATCTAACGTAATCTTCTTCCCCGTGAAAGCAAACTACAACCCAAACAGGTACAGTAAATGACCCCCCACTCCAAACCTGCTAGATTTAATCTTTTCCTGCTCCCGCCAAAGTTCACCTCTGCATTCCTCTCTTGCTCCTTTCTCGGGTAGATTACGGTAGCTGTCGAGGAGGTAAGAGCCGAGCGTTTGATCCGACCCCTCAAATTAAATTACGACCCATTGACCCATCCTAAGTCCCGCCCCCCCTTAGTTTCTATTGCTAGGTCGGACAAGCTTGACAAACATGCTTCAACATACTTACAGGGCGGCATGAAGCAGAGATAAAATAAACAGAGGAGCAAAATACGATACGATACGATAATACGATAATACGATAATACGATAATACGATAATACGATAATACGATAATACTTTATTGTCAGAGAGGTCTGAAATTTGTTTTGCATAACAGCAGCTCCATTTGCAACATCACAGAAAGGACAAAGACAAGAAACAAGGATACGTACATTTAAACATTACAATCACAGAAGACGATATTCAGGGCCCTTCAACGTACATTTGATCTGGGATTAGGGTCCATATTTAGTTTTAGGATTGACTGGTGTGGAAAAGAGTACTTCAGTCTAACCTTATTCAATCGTGGAACCCTGTATCTCCGATTTGATGGGAACAATTGATATTCACTGTTCAAAACATGGTTGGGGTCAGAGACGATGGTGTTAGCCAGCCTTAATATGTTATTATGATAGGCTGATTCATAGAATTTCTCAAGGGGTTGACCTACAAATCAGACGAAATCATGCAGGTTCACCAGAAACTCAGAACTCCAGCGGGGTCTCCAGCAGTGACCTGCAGTCGGAACTCCGGCAGGAGGTGGAGGACTCCAAACCCGGCAGCAGTGGCACCTCCATCGGTCCCCGCTGGGAGCCGACACCGACACCGACACAACGCTGCTGGAGACCCCGGACATATTGCTGGGCCCGATTGAGGGAAGGGAGGCACGGGAGAACCAGAACCAGGATGGCGCGGGGCAGACTGTCAGACCACTGCTGCTGCAATAAAATGAGAGGTTTTTCTAAAGGGACTCTGGTGCTCGGAAACACTTCCACTTTTGTCCACAGGAACCGTCATAATCAACACAAAATGAAAGTTCCTCATAGTAACTGTGACTGTATACGATGTAATGTGTCCGTGAAGATTGTGACACCAATGCAATGTGACTTTCATCGGGGTTTTTTTCTCTGTTAAGCATACTATCTATCACATCTGACGTAGTCTTCTTCCCCGTGAAAGCAAAATACAACCCAAACAGTAAATGCCCCCCCCAACTCCAAACCTGCCAGATTTAATCTTTTCCTGCTCCCGCCGAAGTTTCGCCTCCGCATTCCTCTCGCTCCTTTTTTGGGTAGGTTACGGTAGCTGTCGAGGAGGGAAGAACCGAGCGTTTGATCCGACCCCTCAAATTCAATTACGGCCCAATCAGATCCCCCGGGAGATTGTCCCCTTACTGAGCCAGTCGAAGTGGTCTTGTCTCATTTGGAAAATAGAGGATCCAGTTATGCGTTCAGAAAGAGGAGTCTAGGAGGTCTTGAAGGGGGGCTGGTCCGAGATGATTATCTAATCTAAGGGTAAGGAGGGGAGATAGACGGTTGAAAAAGGCAGCGAGAGAGACGGCAAGTAACAACAATGACAAATCTCTCGATTCCATAAACTAACACACATCCACTCCAGCCGCCCTGCTGTTTTTTAAAACCGTCTATGTCTCAATCCAGATTCATGAGCTGCTTATGTAGCCAGCAGGTTGCCTCAGATCAGAGGTTTTTTTTTTTTTTAAAGAGATGCTCTGAGATGTGTGGGAGCAAGCATCTAGCGCAGCCTTCTTTGGTTTAATTTCCCTGAGTGGGAAAAAAAAAAGAATAAAGTGTGCATTTACTCTGAAAGTGCTGCAGGATGCAGACGGATCAATTTTGTTATTGGTGTGGAGAATGCTGAGGGAAAAAAAAGGCCGCCTTGCTGTGCCCTGACATGACATGATAGAAAATGGATTTCTTTGATGCCACATTTTTAACTTAATATTTCCATATAAAATAAGACGTGCATTTTTTTTTTTTTTTTTTTTAAATGGTTGTTTTGCTTGAGGAATTTAACATTTTGACAGCCGGCTGCTATGCCGGACCGTCCACTTGACTGTCGCCACTCATCCATGAATTATTCAGAAAAACATTCCAAATATCACGCAATATCATTCTAGCAAACAGAGGAGAGAGGAGATATTCATATTTCTCATTTGACTCCTGACCTTTTCACTGGCCCGTTTCCTCATTCATTCCCATTCGCATCTGTATAAACCAATAAAACCTGACGGACAAAGCCCTGATCAAATAGCAGCGCCGAGGGAAGGCGGCGCTCCAAACTGGAGATGAGACTGTCTCGCGTATGGAGAGCACTTGGCAAGTAAAAATAGCTGTAATAGCCTCAGGTAAGTTAACCGCCTGAAACTCCCCAAACTGAATTTAGGTACAGCAGCAAGTGTGGGTGTGAAAATGGCCCCGAGAGTCGTTAAGCCGCTTTAAAAAGAGGCAGCTGAGAGGACGCAGTGAGAAAATATGAAACAGCATGATAGCTTAGCCAAACATACTCACCTAGGCACAGTTTTTAGGTTGACTCTTAGGTTGAATACTTAAACGGCAAATGAAAATACAACAACGGCACTTAAACTTAAAGCGATGATTGCATGAATTATGGATGAAACCGGTGACGTACTATAGAAAAGTGCTATAAAACATGAAGATATATTTTTATTTCTAAAATATTCAACATGGTTTTTGAAGTTTCCATTAACATAATGAGTAAAACACAATGCCCCTTGAGTGCAGGATGGAATGGATGACACCATTCCACTAATTAATTGGTCCTGTTGTGCTGACCATCTTGAACCCCCTCGCGGCATGTTTCAAGTATTTGTTTACCAAAATAGAAATGATATTCAATTACGGAAATGAACAGGTCATATGCTCATGGCTTTTTCTCCCCTTGTAAAACAAATACAAATTGCTGCAGAAAAATATGTATTTGGTATCCCTTCTGCGAATGTGCCCGCCCGACTTTGTGCTGCACCACCTGGGGAGTGCGAGCGTCTCAGGCTGTGATGGTCAGCATCGCTCTGTATTGTCAGGCTGGAGGCGCGGGGCGCTGCCGGGCACGGACTCCCTCGCAGGTGGTCGTGTATGTGTGAGGGCTTGCATTATGAGAGCAGCGGGAACCCGCAATTTTTCCTCAACCCATCATAATCCCTTCACACTGTGGCACCGCGTGTGGGTGGGTGACTGAGTGAGCGAGAGGCCGGCTGTGTTGAAATGTTACCAAGTCGACCGTAAACCACATTTTCTAGCAGCCACATATAACCAGACAATAATACCAAATGCTACCGGACAAGTTGGAAATGTGAGATTTGCTGCGAAATACTCATGGAACTAGGATTGAGCCCAGCCTATTTAGGCATATCCCATTTCCCATGATTCTCGCACTGATGCATACCTGCCAACGCTCCCGATTAGCAAATGGTAAATGGACTTATATGGATTCATATAGCGCCTTTCTAGTCTTCCGACCACTCAAAGCGCTTTACACTACATGTCAGCATTCACACACACATTCATACACTGATGGCTACTCTAAATACTCATTCACACACACTGATGGCACAGCCTTTGGGAGCAATGTGGGGGGGTTGCCCAAGGACACTTCGACATGTGGACCGGAGGAGCCGGGGGATCGAAACGCCAACCTTCCAATTGGTGGCTGTACCTCTGAGCCAAAGCCGCCACAATGTCACAAATTTAGTAGTTGGTACCAATATCAGTGAAATTCCACGATTATCGATACCAATTTGATACCACGGTAAAAAACAAAAGTAAAACAATGAATCCCATGTACTTCAACATGCACTCCTTTATTACCATTTGCATACTGGTTTTTGTTAGGAAGTTAAACAAGTCATAATTCCCTATCTATTATCTATTTCATATTGCTGTGAAAACATCTTCTTCAAACAACTGGATATATTCAAGTTTCTCGCCAAAAAAACTACATTTTACAAGATTACATTTGAACACATCATGATAACGTTAGACTTTACCATTGCCTAATAATAATTTTTTACTAAATTGAGCCTTATAAACTAATGGCATCTCCCGTGTTGAGATTGGCAGGACGACGTTGGCTAGCTCTCGTCCTGCCGATTTCATCATGGATTTGTTGTTTGCAAAGTAGCATTATCAGGGATGAAATAGGATGCGTCTCCTGGACGCTTTCAATCGTTCCCGGGACGCCGAGATGCCGTTAGTCTCAAGCCATGACGTTACCTACGCTACCTGTGGTGCTGTAGAAAAACAAGTATTGTCACGTTTTCAGAGTTTTGGCATCGACTTGGTACCGAAGTATCGGCTCTGGTGACATCCCTTAGCTCCGTGGGTCCTCCAGATTGGTAATTTCTCCCACTAATCTAAGATTTCATAGTGATATTCAAAAAAATTGTTTCTGTTGCCAGATTAGATTAATGGACAGTATAATCTCCTTCACACATTTTTATCGTGGTACCTGGCAACCTGCTCTCCCCTCCGACACACTGAAAATGTACACCAACACACACACTCTCTTTCTCTCTCTCTCTTTATTTTACTGCGAGCCATGAATTTAACACTAATTAAAAGTCATTTTACTTTCACACCTCGTATTTATTCTATTCATCTGCGGCGTAGGGTTATATATCGGGGCGGGGACGTTGAGCGTTGGCCATTTGATGATACTCAAGAAAATCTCTTTCATTTTCACAGCTTAATGCTGGCAGGTATGCTGAGGTCAGACAAAGAAACTAAGAGAGACACAAGGACATAAATACTCAAGTTTGGACCTTCGTTTCCTTTTTATTGCTTCTCCCCCACCCCTTTATAGGAGCCAGGGGATGCAGGATGGAAATAATTAGTCCGAAAATTATTGGTGAACTTAAATGCAATTAGGGGGAGGAAATACATGAACGGCCTCAGCTAAATCCCCTCTCACTCGGGCACTACTGTGTGCCTGAATAGGATTGTCAGATTCTCTAAGGGACAAATAAATAGTTATAAAATAAAAGCCAATAAAATATAATGAAGTAAGACAAAGAAAAAGACTGAGGGGCATTTCTGACATATGTTATATTTTTTACCCAAAATGCTTTGCAGTACCAAGAGCTTTTTTTACCCGCTGGTGTTAGCGGGTAATAAACCCTGGCAGTGTTACGGCCACATTCTACCAGCTGTGATAAACATCAGTCTTGCAGTCCAGACATGTCTCTTTCAGGTCGATCACAGTGCGAAACACGTCTGGCACTTTTCACTGTTTTTTTCCCCCCAGCTAGACAGTCCAGTCAGCTTGGGGTTGATGGAGTATGGCAAGCAACGGTTCTATCAATGAAGCGATATATTTTCAGATTCTGATTGGGAAAACATGCACTTCTAAAAACATACATTACTTCTTGTCTGAGAAGATGTTTTTCACATCATTCCTACCACATGCGGAGTTTGATCTGTAATTTAAATCTGTTCAAGGAGAGGGAGATAGAGGGAGAGGCTGATTCTCATAAAAAAAAGACCTCATATAACTTATTATAACAAATTATATGAAAACGACATTATCTTACCACCAATAGGAGCACAGCATTTTCATCCAATTGATCTGTTTAAGCAACAGTTTGACATTTTGGAAAATAAACGTTTTCTTGCAGAGGGTCAAGGCCGTTACACATGGATGACATTTTTTTCGAGCCATTAATTTGCATGTGAATATACTTTTTGTAAACTATTTTTGTCATGAATACTTTTGCACATATTGTGAATAATACACGGCGAAATAGCGATGTACTTTTCTTTTTGGAACAAGGTTGATTTTCTGAGCTTTCGCACCGCAAATAAAGGCATCAACCAATCACGTTGTGTGGTAATGGAGTTGTGCCTATATTTATCAAACACCAACACTGAGGCTCCGTAGTAGTAGTAAAGTAAAGTAGTAGTAAAGGAAGTGCAGACCATAGCCACTCCTTCTGTTCTTACCTTTCACAATAAAAGCCCTAGACTAATATTCGCATGCAAGTAATTTTGCATTTTTGTGTTGTTTATTTGTCACGTCCCCGGCGTGTAAAGGCCTTAAGAGGATCGATACCACTCAGTCTGGCTCTGTACAAAAGAAACAAAATCCACTGGTTGCCTGGCAACTTCAGTGACAGCAAGACTCTAGGAAGTTGATGCAACTGGCCACAAAATAGTCCCGCACATAACCTACTTAAAATCGCAAATTGCTGTTTTTAGACTTTTAGACTTTTTTTAGACTTCCTGCCTATTGCTTCATCAAGAGTGAACTTGAAATGTTTTCACGTGTCATTTGTATGCTACGCAACAAAACTATGGTAAAGTTAGGTTTAGGCAACAAAACCACTTAGATAGGCTTTGGAAAAAACGTCATGGTTGGGCTTAAAATAAGTACATAAACTAAGAAAAATATGTACGGAAACAACACAACATAAGTATGGAAAACACGTCATAACCGTCACTAACAACAAAACACCGGTCTCTTTGTTGAAAGTCCTGTGTTTGTTGGACCCACCTACCTCCCGTCCCGCCCACCATAAACAGTCTCTCACTTTTTATTCTATATCACTAACTCTGAGCGTAGGATATTCACACGGATTGCGTTTACATTGCAGTCAGTATAGACTACATGGTGTACAAATGACACGCAAAAAGCAAGAACGGCATTCTTATGGCTCGCTAAACGCCTTGCAAATTTTTAATGCGACCGGGCTTATCCGATTGTAACAGTGTATACAGTACATTGAGCCACAGGTGACATTTGGACAACAGTAGTATTGTCTGATGACATTAAAACTGAGTTATAAGCTCTCATCTGTGAAATGTAACTAAGAATCATATCACTTGTATGTAAAGTTCCCCATTGCTTCCCCCCTATCTCGTAACAATATTCATTACCAACCTCGGGCCATTCCATAATCAGCGGGTCAGCGGCGAGCTGCTGTATACCCTTCAGAGAAAAGGGCTCTGCCTCGTAAAAGCTTTATGTGGTAGCACTGGCAGACATTTGGCATTTACATTTATCGCCAACTTGGGTTAATTAAACTCAACCCATCCACCATCTTAATTAAACAATAGTAAATAAAGACAATATTTCTCTGCAGGAGAGAGCTACATGCAAACACGTGTGTGTAAGTGTACACAAGTGTCAGGGATCCGTCTGTTATAGCAGCTAAGCAAACAGATGATACAGACATCTACAAGAGGCAGGAAGACTAAGGATGACAAACTATGAGCAAAGTCATTAGTTTTGCAATTAGACTGCTTGTCACATGCCCTTTGAGACACATATTCAATACCCACGTCCCAGCCAAGTCATGCATAGGCAAATGACGATACAATTAGATATTTGTTTGTTACACTGGAGTCGGTTTTCTGCGTACGAAACGGAATTTTTTAAATTATCTTAATTTCCTAGTCAATCCCCTTAACAGCCTATGAGCGAGTAGAGTGGCGTGCAGGTAAACAAACCCTCTCACCCCACCTCTGTGCCGACGCTCGGCCTTTAAAATTGATCCTAATGACTCATGGCTTGTGCTGGGACTGTTTGTATGAATGTGGGAGTTACAGTAATTGCCGGGCCATTACAATGCTCAAGATTGTTTTGTTTGATTTTTTGCTGTGTGCTAATTCACAGAGTTCACTCAATTCCAGCGCAGTTTTGGAATGAGCTCATCATCCGAGTTGGGTTTTTTTAGAGCTCGGCGGTTCCATTCCCGCCTGTTGCCATGATTCCTTAAAGCTGCATTAAGTTGCATTTGTCCACTATGGGGCACAAGGACTCCAAAACAGCAGTAGGAGAAGTCTCCTTAACATTTTTTAATGGCGATTGAGGAAATACACCAATTTAAGTGTAGTTCTTTCGGTGGACCAACAGCAGCATACATTCTTTTGCCATTTTTCGGTTGCTATTATTTATGGTCGTCTCTCCAACCAACACTGTCTCCTACAAAATTACATTCCCATACAACTAAACTGCATTCTCAATTACGTTTCCAGGGAACTGCATTTTCTCCCGGATTACGGTCACAGTTTTAAACAGTTGTAAACATGTGGTTAATGTTTGACCTCCTCATTACGCGGACTTCTGTGGACTATCATTGAAAAACATATTTCCGATAGGTCAAAAACAAACGTAATCCGCAATAAAATTTGTTTCCCTCGAAACATAATTCACAATGGTAAATGGACTTGCATTTATATATCACCTTTTCTAGTCTTCCGACCACCAAAATGCTTTACACGACATGTCAGCATTCACCCATTAAAAATACACATTCATACACTGATGTCAGAGCTGCCATGCAGCGATCTAATCTAAATACTCTCATTCAAACACAGCTTTCGGGAGCAATTTGGGGTTCAGTATCTTGCCCGAGGACAATTAGACATGTGACCGGAGGAGATCCGGGGATTGAACCGCAGACCTTCCGACTGGTGGGCGACCCGCTTGAATGCAGAATACAATGCAGGTTTGTTGTATATTTTTTCGTAGACATGGCTTCTCCAACTGGTGGAAAGAGCCCTCTATGGCCTACAGCATATGAATCACACCTGAATCACTGAACAAAGCACCGAGATACGAGTGGTGAGTCAGAGGTCTGGAACCAGGTTAGCTAAAACTGCAAACAGCTGAAAAGTTGGATGTTGATATATGTGATTTAGTACCGTAGTACTGTAACTGTGTCATTTGTCAACTTTTGTTATACTTTACTTTTTACAACTAATTTTCAATTAGATTCTCAAATACCATGGCAATAGCACAAATATGTATTTAAATATAGATCTGTATAAATGTAGCTATACAGGGAGTGCCTTCATTTATGGAGTTTTAAAGGGGACATATCATGCTTATTTTCACGTTCATACTTGTATTTTGGGTTTCTACTAGAACCTGTTTACATGCTTTAATATTCAAGAAACACATTATTTTTCTCATACTGTCTGTCTGAATATACCTGTATTCACCCTCTGTCTGAAACGCTCCGTTTTAGCGCCTGTCTCTTAAAGCCCCCCTCCCCAAAAAAAGCCCACTCTGTTCTGATTGGCTTGAAATGATATATTCTAATGAGCCTGCATGTGACATAGGAAGGGGATCCAAATCTAAATGGCTTGTTGAACCGCAGTTTGTGGGTTGGTAGGCATTCCGGGTACCCAAATGTATGTGCACAAGCACTAAAAAAAGTGAGTTTTTTAAGATATGTCCCCTTTAAAAAAAAATATAAGAGCAGTAACTTATAGGCATACCATTCAATCACATGCAAAAAAAAGAACAAGTCGTGAAATCTCTACCATGACGGGCACACAGTCTATGCCACGGCGCGTGACATAACAACCTCTCGAGTCTTGGCTCGCCAACGCAGTAAAATCAACTCCGTGTTATTTGTGTTGCCTGCCACTTGTCGTTCTTTCACTCTCATTTACTCGCCTCGCTGTTGTGTTTTTTTTTCCCCTCCTCTCCTAACAACAAGCACAAAACATTGTCACTGGACCATCACTGACTCGGCTCAAATGACTTCTGAAATTGCTTTGTTTCCCCTTCCTTGCACACACACGTCATTGATGTTGTTTGGCTGAGTGTGGCCGCACGCCAAAATCAAGCGTGACGTGCCATTAGCAATTGAGCTGACTGTGCGTGGTTTAGTCCTTCTTCCATTATTCATTTTTGTCTGAGGGCGCGGAGTGATGCAGACGGAGAAGTAAGTGTTTTTGTTGCAGCGGGATGCATTTGGCCTGTTATGAACCTGGACGGAGCATGATCTGCTTTAGTGATGAGTCATCTTTTAGCCCTGTGGTGTTGGATGCAAAGAAAAAGGCCTATAATAAAGTGGTGGGATGTATCTATTTGTATTTTGCGGGTGTGTAAAGCAGCAGATAATTATTATTAGTATAGCATCTATTATTTGGATTACAGGAACCAATCTGTCACATTAATTCTGCCTTTGAATTTGGCTGGATATCCATTTCATTTCCAGAATTAAATGCAAGTCTGTGTGTGTTGTTTGGAGGTGGTTTGGCACAGTAAAGAGTCCGTTGTCTCTCTTCCCCCAAGTTGCTCTGAGGTCAACTTCAGATTAACTAACGTGATGTATCCCCGCTGCCACGATGCATTACCACTCACATTGTTCTCCGGCTCGACTCGCGGGGCTGGCATTGCTTTCAATTACACCCTCAACTTTTCTTTTTAATTAAATGTACAGGCAGATTAATTACAGGACAACTTAAATGATGAAAAAATTAGAGGTGTCCTGAAACATTGTGTTTGGTGTGAATCTGCCAGCCGCCTCCCTGACCCCCCTCCAGCCCTTAAACTGTCACGCCCGCTGTTCAATAAGCAATCTGGTAGGGAGGCGTACAAACGAGGGGAGTCGCGCAGGGCAGTTTGTTTCTGTTTGCCAGACAGGTTCGATTCTCCGAGAGACACGGCGCACAAAACCAGACACACAGGGCTGCAGGCTGGGTAAAAACTAATTATGGTGGTGTTAAAAGGCAAGCTCAATGAGGCATGGAAAAGACAGCCAGATTCTCAGCACCTCTTGACTTAAACTCTGCAGGCCAGCAGTGGGAGTCGGTTGGACTAAACAATGCTGTTTATACTTTGGTTTGAGGAACCTCACTCCCAAAATGAACTATGTGGCATCCTGTGTTTGATGGCAGAGTCATGTCATTTTAAGAAACAAGTGAAATTTGGAATGAGGGCCTTCCTTATTTCTGATGCTATAGAATGTCAGGCTGTTCTCATACACTGTTAGTAGTTATACCTACAAAAGGAAATGAGTAATTTTTATATATCCCAGGAAATCAATTTGTATACAATTCCCGTGATTGTGAACTAGAGTTGGGTCAATTTCCGTTTTTTTCCGATCTGGTCTAGTGTATGAGCTTACACCGGTTTGATTTTATGCCAACCGATTGAACCGACATTCATCATTATGACACATTCTGGCAAAGTAAAAAGTAGCCGACATCAGCAACAGGTGCCGACAGCGTCACAGCGCTAAATCCAGTTTATATTGCATTAGTAATAAGCGATATGACAAGGTGCAGAACATAATATCATGTTTGCTCATAAACGGACTAACAGATTAAAGGTCCCATATTATAAAAAAGTGAGATTTTCATGTTTTTTTTTTTATTATAAAGCAGGCTTAAGTCCTATATAAATACTGTGAAAGTATTGAAACGTTCAATCCACAGGGAGATACACACAGCCCATATTCAGAAACTCTCCATTTGAAACAAGCTGTCAGGATTTCTGCCCATTCGTGATGTCACGAATATACAATATTTAGACCCTTGACACAATTTTAAACGTAAACATACTAAATGTGTCCCAGTTTATTTCCTGGTTGCAGTGTATGTGAATGTCATCAGCTGACAGGAAGTACACATGGACCCAAGCTGTTGCCTAGCAACGCAATTCTGTTGCAATTCCGTCAAAATGCATTAAAACGGAGCGTTTCAGACAGGGTAAATAGAAGGAATATTCAGGCTGACAGTATGAGGAAAATAATGTGTTTTTTTAACATTACAGCATGTAAACATGTTCTAGTAGAAACATAAAATACAAGTATGAAACTGAAAAAGAGCATAATATGGGACCTTTAAAGTGAACAGGGTTAGCCATTGTATGGGGATACTGTATACGTTGAAAATGTAGCATCGGGTTGGAAAATGCCTGTACATGCATTCTCTAATGCATTTCAATTGACTTTCATTCACAAAAAATTGGAGTGACAGCACAGAAACACGGCTCATTTCATTTCAGACCCTCAGATGTGAAACCAAAGTCGGCAGATATACATCACATCATCCAGATGATCATTATGATGGAGCTGGTCTATATCTGGAAGACACCAGAGGGCCTTTAAAGAGGGAGAACAACGGATATGTGGGTATCAAATGAAGGCATTAGAGAGGAGTGAGTGAGTGACACAAACATGTTATGAGAGATGAGCAACATCTGGTGCGATGAATCTCATCCTCTGGTCGCCGGTCATTACTTCGAGTTGCGATGCAGACCCACTATTTGCTCTACTTGCCGTACTAATCTTGGCCCTAATTCCCATGTATCCCACTGGCTTAATGGGCTCTTTAGAGTATTAACATTTTTTTTTTACTTTCCCTACTTGTTTCTAGTACACTTTGGTGTTTCTCCTCTATATAGTGCACAGCAAATTGTTTGCATTGTTTAAGTAGCATTAGAGGGGATTTTCAGGAACATCTTGCTTGAATTTAGAGTATTAATTTCAAATGATCAAATCGAGAAAAATAAAGGAATTAAGTGAGATTTTAGCATTTAACAGTTTTTACTTTCATGCAAATGATAAATGTTTTTGCTGCGGAGGACTGTTTGTTATTCCGCAGGATATATCGCCAGGGATTTATAAAGTGCTCCCCCTTTCAAAACTGGTGGAATGTGAGGAAGAAAGGCAGAGAGCAATACAAGGGGGTAGAGAGGTGGTTGAGACTGCCTCCGACAAAATGAGCATGGCCCCTGAACTAAACCCAGGGGATTGAAAGTGGATTGAATGCATCTCGCCATATATAGACAGCCGCTGGCACATCGGGGACAGCGAGAGAGAGAGGGGACTCGGAGTGTAGGGATGAGGATGAAGAAAAGGAGCACCAGGGGAGAGAGAGTGAAAAAGAGCAGTGGTGTGTTACCAGCTGACCACTGGAGCTTTTCAAACCCCTCCCCACCCCCCACACTCCTCTCCCATTATACCATTACTGAGACTGAGGGTCCTGTTTCCACCCAGCCGTGCAGCATTCTGGTCCAGCGCCAAGCCTGCTGCTGCTGAGTGTCCTCGCTGCGCCATCAACGCCAGGGAAAATGCACACAATTGGAAGAGCCAGACTAATTCCTGGATGACAAGAGCAATAGGGGGCATTGGGTTCCTAAGAGTTAAAAAGCCTTAATCTTTTTATCCTGTGCTGGGGAGGACTATTCACAGATTTGATACACTCACTCTAAATCCCTAAGTGGCATGCAAGGGCAAGGCTAGGAGGGGGAATTCCACACAAACAGATGAATCCTGGCAGCCGGCCGAGGACGCTTTAAAGCATCGCATATGGTGTCAGGTTTATAATGTACATCGTAACATCTTCCTTCTACCATGAAGTCTATATGTTGTGTGAGTAATTGGTGAAAGCAGGGTGACAGTTTTCTTCTCTTCTGCAAGCATCTATATTGTCTTCTCTGCACTTTCTCGGTAGCACATCCGCAGCATCCCCAGTTCCCTAATGAGGCGTGATCACTGTGTTAAACTGCTAATTAAAATCAGATATTAAAGCCCACTACCCATAATCCCTCTTGGCTTGCGCTACAAACACCAGGCTGGCTGTCGCCTGGTATTATGCTCCGAAGGATCCCATGAAGCGGAGGGCAACAAGTGGCTCGCCTCACCTTCACAGAGCAGCCAGTGCATCAATCAGCAGCTAATCTTTAAACTCGGCAATATCGCGAGGCAACTTTGATTTCCCCCATCTTCCTTTTCCTCGGCGTTTCGCGGTCGCGTGTTAAGGCGCGAATGTGTGCATAAGCAAACAGATTACGGAAAACATGTTTGAGGCATATGGCGTGTGTCATCATTGTACATATTTGAACAGAGGGGCTCTAATTTGAACAAAATGAGGCCGACATGTCAGCGAATACACTGATTCTGCCTATGAGGGATCTGGCTTTCACGGAACATCTGGCGGGCCATTACGGAGCATACACTAATGATCAGCCATGCAAAATTGATGAGTCATTGATCTCCGACATTTATTGGATTTTTTTTCTTCTAATAAATGTGCTCTTAATACATTTAGAAGGAGGAAATAATCCCCTTCTTTGGTTGGTGACAAGTACGGCTGCACAATTAATCGTGTATTAATCTCGATCACAATTTTGGCTTCCCACAATTAGAAATTTAAAAAATGAACATGATCGACTACGATGTTCAAAATGTCTGCTCAGAAGTGGACGTAGTCACCATGATGTCACCCATTTGTTTGTGGACTACCGTTTTGAAGCCTCGAGTTTGGCATTTTGGCCGTCGCCATCTTGGTTCTTGACCTTCGCCATCTTGGTTTTTGTCCGTCGCCCTCTTGGTTCTTGGCCTTCACCATCTTGGTTTTTGGCCGTCGCCCTCTTGGTTTTTGTCTGTCGCCCTCTTGGTTCTTGACCTTCGCCATCTTGGTTTTTGTCCGTCGCCCTCTTGGTTCTTGGCCTTCACCATCTTGGTTCTTGGCCTTCACCATCTTGGTTTTTGTCTGTCGCCCTCTTGGTTCTTGGCCTTCACCATCTTGGTTCTTGGCCTTCACCATCTTGGTTTTTGGCCGTCGCCCTCTTGGTTTTTGGCCGTCGCCATCTTGGTTTTTGTCTGTCGCCCTCTTGGTTCTTGGCCTTCACCATCTTGGTTTTTGTCTGTCACCCTCTTGGTTCTTGGCCTTCACCATCTTGGTTTTTGGCCGTCGCCCTCTTGGTTCTTGGCCTTCGCCATCTTGGTTTTTGGCCGTCGCCCTCTTGGTTTTTGTCTGTCGCCCTCTTGGTTCTTGGCCTTCACCATCTTGGTTCTTGGCCTTCACCATCTTGGTTTTTGGCCGTCGCCATCTTGGTTTTTGTCCGTCGCCCTCTTGGTTCTTGGCCTTCACCATCTTGGTTTTTGGCCTTCACCATCTTGTTTTTTGTCCGTCGCCCTCTTGGTTCTTGACCTTCGCCATCTTGGTTTTTGTCCGACGCCATCTTTCTTTTTTACAGCCAGAAGCGACATGAGAGGATGGAGCTAAGTACAACCGAACGATGAATAAGATATTTTTAGGCCATCAAAAATGTTATAATCAACTTTAATGAACTGAAAATACACTGTGAAAGGGTTAAAGTTCTAAGACGAAAACACAAACTACTCCCATGCTCAGAAGTTTTGGTCCAATTTTCATTTTGCCTGTAGGAGATGCATTGTGATTAAGCACCAGTCACATTTTGATGCAAATATTTGTAAATTAGCAGAAATGTAGCACAACATGGAAGAGAAAGCAGTGCTCTGTTTATCTAAATGTGATAGTGTAATAAAAAACATTTTTGTCCCTAAAATCAATGAATAATCAAGATAAATAAATCTAAATATTGATTAAAATAATCATGCAGCCCTAGCGACAAGACAAGAAAAGTCCATGCAAATATTTCGGTTTTGTGTTTTTATATTTGTATGTGCATTTTCATCCCATCACATACCCCCATCTTACCTCTCCAATCCTTCACAGCACCAGAAAATAAAAAAAAGTTTTTCCTCACCAATTTCCAATTAATATTCTCTGCTGTAGAATGGTCAAGACCTCAGTGATCTCCCGTCTCCTCTGCTCAGGGCGATACGGAGCTGAGGGCACGGCTCCAAACAAACTCGGGTCTCCGCGGTGGAGAGTACGGCTGAACTCTGAACCTTACTCTGCTACCTCATTAGCCTGCACACACACCGGCATCTGTTCTATCATGAACCCTAATATGACCGCGCGGATCCCGGAAAATAACTGCTCTCGTCGGTGCCACGTGGGATTAGGTCGGTGATGACCGCAGGTCGCCGGCTTGCATGGCACCGTTCAGCTTTTCATTCATTTGCCGAAGAAATGCCTATTTTGTGGCGAATAATAACCAAATGAACCTTTTCAGTGCTTGTAGTTTCTCTTCTGCTTGAAGAGAAGAGATGAAATAAGAGGAAGGCGAGCAGGGCCAGGAGAGCGAGGGAGAGGGAATCGACAGTCGGAATGAGAGGGGTCATTGAGCACAACAGGGACACGGGGCCTCGCTCAGCTGGAGGGACTCCGGCGAGGACGAAGCCACCTATCTTATGGTGACAAGCGGCAAATGGGGGCCCATTACCGCGCGGAATGCTAATGCCAAACTTTGGGCCCCGGGGGGACTGGCCCCGTTCCCCAAACACGAGGAAAAGGAGACCTGCCAGGGTGCAATGCATGACAGCTTCCATTCACACCCACAAGTGCAAGAGATAATAACCGTATAAATCACAAGAGACTCTTCTTTCTCACTCCGTCGCCGTGTACTCTCAATCTGTGTCTTGACTGCTTCTAACACTTGCTGTTCCTAATTGTCCCCTTGTCTATTTTTTCCCTCCTTCTCCTCCCACTCCCATTCTTTATTGTCTCTTAACAAATCCCTCCACACACACACACACACACAATTCCCTTCGATGTGCTCTCTTTCATTGTCAGATTCCTCGAGAAAAAAACCAAAAAAAACCAAGGACAGCTGGTGAGAACCATTCATATTGATTAAACAATCTCTGTTCATCATATCCAAAAATAGTGCCGCCGACATAGATTGAAATGCACATTTTATGCACGGTAATGGGGCTGCGGTAATAATTAAACAAACACATGCTAACGACGCTGAACACCGACCATGCTGACGGAAAAAAAACATTTTGTGTGAATGCCAATCATGGGAGAGAAAAATGATTTAATTACAAGTCTCTTTCTAGAATCCTTTTGATCAATACATTCCCTTTTTTGCACGTTTCCTCATAGGCAGGAAAGGAATTACATTTTTAAAAATAACTATTCAAAATGTGGATTTATTTCTTGTTGTATTCGAAAAAGAGGGGCGGGGGGGAGTCAAGGGGAAAGATGAAGAGAAGAGACGGCAGAAAGGCAGACTTGTCTCTCCGTTCCCTCAGGCCTGTGGTGTGGGCACTGACTCTATTTGACATCCGAGTTGCAGTGCTGGGAAAGACAGAGTGAGGCAGAGACAGAAACACAGAGAGGGAGACATCAGAGCTCATATGCCTTCAGGGGTTGTGTAAATGTGAGTCATGCCATGATGGGGCGACTTGTTCATGGTAACATCGCCCTTATAACTTTCATTTCGTTTGGGGAGTTCAGACAGTTTTGACTTCCTTGCTCCGACTCTTTTTTTCTGAGTGGCAAAAAGAAGTGAGATAAAAATAAAAAAAAAGTGTCAAACTGAGATTAGATATTAAAGGGGAACAAGGTGACGTCTTGCTGTGTCTGACCATAAAGTTCATGTGCCTTGGAAAAAAAACATATAATACAACTGAGATGAAGGAAAAATTGTACAGTACAATATATACTATAAGTCAACTGCAAAGATGCAATGTAAGCACCAAACCATAGCAGTAAAGATGAAACTATCTTTCTGAATAAACAACAATAATTGTGTGTTATTACATAAAATAATAGGAATATTTCCGTTTTGGAGTGTTAGTTGGACAAAACAAGCATTTTGAAGAGGTCACCTTGGCCATTTTTCACAGTTTTAGCAAAACTAAATCAAACATTTAAAGCAGCTATAATCAACATTTCTATATTAAAGGTGCAGTGTGTAGGATTTTGCGGCATCTAGTAATGAGGTTGCAGATTGCAACCAACTGAAACTTCTCCTCTGTGCCAAGTGTGGCCGATGGCAAAACGCGAATGGCCCAATCTAGAGCGAGTGTTTCGTTTGTCCGTTCTGGGCTACTGTAGAAACATGGCGGCTGGCTCCGTTTGCTGGCTCCAGCAACCACCGCCCAGGAGAGGGAGGAGGAGATGGCCACACCTCCTTCCCGACAGACAGACCAGACTAACAGGGTAAAACACACAGGAGACAAAAGGACAGGGAAACAGAGGAAACACAGGGAAACTACTATACGGCCCAATATCCAATCCGGTATCAGTATCGGCACATCCCTACCTGACTCTGCAGTTCCCCCTCGGCTCTATGGAGGTTTATATTGCCAATTTTTACTGTTTTGGTTCACTCCCAACACTCTCATGTCACCAAACATTAGGCCTAGACAGACAAAGCTAGCTACTAGCTGGAGAACATAAAAGAACAATTGGTCACTAAAGAGCCAGATATTTTTCTCAAGAGTTGGTAGGGACCAAACCAGAGCTAAAAGAGTCAATATTGGACTTACATTCATCAGGTGGCTAGAAACATGACTCTAAAAGAATGCTAATCTTGCTCGGTATCTTCTGGAATAGCCACCATATCAACTTAAAACCTTATAACTAACTTACTGACACCAACTGCTGATTAGTGGAAAAGCCAGAAACTGACAGCAGGGGCTCGAAAGTTGTAATTCCACATTTGGCCACTATGTCAAATTTGCTTTTTCACAGTCTTTATTTGCCATTATTTGTCTCAATGCACCGTCGAGAGAGGTCGGTTCCTGCTTGCAAATGCAACATCACATATAATTGTCGGCTAACATGACTGCTACCAAATCTCTGCAAGGTGATTTTCACACTGTACTAAAATAAATGGAAACCAATAGTTGCCTGGCGGGTATGAAATCAGTCTAAAAGCCTGGTATGCTTTGAAAAATTGTTGGCAAAAATGTAGCATGCATAATTAGTATTTAATTGGCTAAGACATGCAAATGCTTCAGGTGGTCACATGGTCCTTTAATTAGGTTTTTGGCCACGTCATTTATTTCAGTTGTGTGCTATTAATCGTTTTGTAAGAAGCTGTTGAGCCGTTTTACAATAACAACCTGACTCTTCTCCCACAGTGTTCTGAAACATCCACTTTCCACACATAAAGCCTTCTACTAGCCCTAACCCCATAATGCTTTCGACTGCAACAGTGAAAAGCGAGGCCAATATGATACTAGTCACAAACCGCCAGGGAGAGATGAGAGTAAAACCTTTGGGTAATGCACTCCACACAATGGCCCTATTTACTGAGGCACCTGAAAGAGAGCTGCAAAACAGCACATTACTGTGTAGGAGGACTGTGTAGGATTCCAGGCCAATCACACGGTATCCTTCATGCGGCTGACAATAAACACGCAGTTGATACCGTCAATTCTAGGGTGTGCGTGTGTGTAGGTTTGGATGTACAACAGGGAATCTGCTTTTTTATATATACGTATATCAATGTGTGTAGGTTTGTGCATGACAGATTCTTCCTGTACTGTATGTACAGTGTGGTGTGTATATGTAACTGCTGCATTGCTACATTATGTAAGTCCAAAAAAGAGTAAATGCACACCTAAAGATAATTATAGTAAAAGAACATTGTGGGAAAAAAGGGTGTGTTACTTCTAGGAATACTTTGAGTAGAAAGCAAGAGATTTAAATAGTTTTTTTTATGAAATGTGACACAAGAAAATTTGAATGCAAAACTGAAATACATCTCAACTTTGTAATTGTTCACTTTTTCTTATCTGCACATTCCCTTTAACACCTCAAAGTTGGCTAATCTAAAATGAAGTGAAACTAAATGGAACGATGGAATGCATTTTAGAGGCAAGCTACATCGCCCTGTGTGTGTGTGTGTCCATTTATTCAGGCTGTTCTCATGTACTGTTTGTAGCTATACTTACGAAAAATCATTCACTGTAATTCGTATATATCCCAAAAATGTAATAATGAACCAGGAAGTATAAAGAGCAACAAATGCCTCGTATGGAGGAAGTCGGGATGGATGGGTGGGTCAAAAAAACACTGGACTTTCGGTTTTTATATCCAGCGTGAAACCAGAAGTCAACGTTAACTTATTTGTCATGTAACTTCCGTACTTAAGCTACGCCAATCCCCTAGTTATTTTAACCCAAACGTTGATTTATGTCACGTAACTTTCATACAAAAGTTACCACATTTTCGTAGTTATTTTAACCCAAACATAAATTAATTTGTCACGTAACTTCCGTACTCAATTAGCACCACTTTCATAGTTATTTTAACCCAATCGTTGACTTATTTGTCATGCAACGTCCATACTTAACTTTACACTTATTACACCCCATTAAAAACCTTGTGTGTGTGTATGAGTGTGTGTATTTGTATTTATCAAAATATATAAAGCATGTATTGCCAGATAACTATTTGGTTAAAGTGAATACTGTTGGATACTGTTTTGTTAAATTTAACTTGTGATTTCCACCTCTTTGCATGCAAGATTAAAATTGTTCCAATAGAAACCACTAATGCATATAAAAAAAGAAGGTTTTAAAGCAGACATATGCTGCAGGGACTACAAGAATCATCATATTGGTGTGATTGTATGCATCAAAGGGTGAAATCGAGCATTTATGAAGTGCTTAGAGGATATTTGAAAATATCGGGATATATATCGTATATCCCGATATTGCCTAAAAATATTGCGATATTATTTTTAGGCCTACTTTGATCTATATGTCTGCATGCATGTATACTTGTGCGTCCCCTTTTGGTTTGTCTGTCATTGTTGGTCCATTTGGCCAGACTAGGTAAAGAAATAACGGAGTGGTCGGCGTTACAGATCCCATCTGAATTCCTTTGTGAAAGGGATTGAGTGACCACCTTCTGACCGTGCATTCCAAGAAGCAGCAGGGTGCCCTCTTTGATATCTGCCCGGAGAACAAAACACAGCTCCATTGCCTATAAGGTGGCATTTTCTATCAAAGCAAAAGGCCATAATCCAGACTTATGCTCTAAATCCTATGTACACTGACATAATGCCCCATAAGCTGCCTAATTCCTTCAAGAGCCCTCAATGTTTCCTCCACTGTCGCTCTCTCTTTTTTTCTGTCCGTCTTGCTGTTTCTTCACTCTCTTACTCGCACAGTGTATCTTTCCTTCATCCCTTTTCACATGCCTGTCAGTTCACTCACTTCACAGTATTGTTATTGCTTCTTTTTTTCACCTTCTCTGTATTCATCTTCCTCTCTGGCCTCCTCTTTGTCTCCCAGAACATATTTATACTCTCCCGTTTCCTTTTTCTCTACTTATGTATTTTTTTTCCCACTCATCTGTGCTCCCATCACAGTAACAACAACAACAACAACAATGTTCTGTACCATGCCCAAACAACCATCCGAGCGGTTGCCGGTTGCTAGGATACCCCGCGGCCATTGTGATTGGTTCTCATTATAGCTGGGATTTGCCGTTTAATCCTGCCTATGTAATTGGCCTGCTCTCCAGTGTTCAGGCAGGCTTAGCTCCTCAGACTGAGCATGCAGTTAGCGATGATGCAGTGCTATCATGTATCAACAAATACAGCGAGCTAATACACACAGAAAAACACACTAAATTTCCAGCCCCTCTTGTTGCGCTCTCTCTCTCTCGTTCTCTCTCCGAGCAACAGAAGTGATGATGAAAACAACGCCTGCTTTTGTTTGCCATCCGGCTCCGACAACAAGCCCCGGTCAGTACATGTCACATGACGCCTAAAGAGTCAAGTTATGTGTGACACACGCGGTCAAATCGCACTCGGTGTCACTTTCCGCGCGTGGGTGTTGTGAGTGGTCACCACCGTGCCGACACCACACATGCACAGGTCTCGAAGGCGGCGTTGTCACAACGGAACGAGCTGCCGATTCCTGATGGGAGACGTGTCACACATACAGTACGTGAACACAAGCAGAGGTGTCACATGTGAGATGACTGTCAGCGAGGGAAAGTGGTGATGAGACATTAAAATGCAGCAGAATGTGTGTGTGTGTGTGTGTGTGTGTGAGAGAGAGAGACACACACACACACACACACACAGAGAGGCTGTCTAGATTTAGACACATGTTCACAGATGGTGACCGACTTGACAGAGATCATAAAACTGACACATAGCATGCGTGTTACTGTTACATGCGAGCCAACATGAAAGCTGCATTACATTACATGACAGGAATTAAAGGTACGGTTCACCGAGTCACAAATAATTTCCATCTGGCCATGAAGACAGAAGTAACTTTTCTTTTCAGAAACATTGTCCCGGTTATTTAAGATAGTCCAACCTTGCTCTGAACAGTATTTTTAATGGACATATTTTTTGAAGTAAGCTGAAAACAGATTTTTAAATGTCATTTTTTAAACTTAAAGACACAGTGAAGTGTTCTAACCCAGTGCCCCCTGCGTTGATGATTCATTTACTGCTTGCTACATGCTAAATAGGTCAGAAAAATCAATTTATTTTGTATTTTTATATTAAAATCACTCTCAAAAAATATTTTTTTCAAACTATTTCAAGGTTAGGTATCTTTGCCTTCAAAGCATAAACATATTTTCGAGGACTGACCTTGCAGTTGGGGCGGTTTATAGACATAGTCACCATGATGCCACCCATTCGTTTGTGGACTGCCGTTTTGAAGCCTCGAGTTCAGGATTTTGGCCATCTTGGTTTTTTGGAACCAGAAGTGACAAGAGAGGGCTAAGTACAACCAAACGCTGAATAACACATTTTAGGGACATTACAATGAACTTAAGTGAACTTAAAATACACTGTGAAAGGGTTAAAGTTCTAAGAGGAAAACACGGACAACTCCCAGACCCGACAACACCGTGGTAGCGACCTGTCAATCACAAGGTAGCCACGCCCTAAAGCATACCCTGCTTTATCGTCTATTTTACTCTAAATGGGACCATAATTTACTAAATGAACATCATGCTGTATTGAAGAAGACTTGAAACCAACGAATGAGACCATAAACTCATGTTTACAATGTTTACTGAGGTAATAAATCAAGTGAGAAGTAGGCTCCTTTTCTCATAGACTTCTATACAATCAGACTTCTTTTTGCAACCAGAGGAGTCACCCCCTGCTGGCTGTTAGAAAGATTACAAGTTTAAGACACTTCCGCATTGGCTTCACATTTCAGACCCGGAAGTTGTCCACTGGAGCAGTTACTGTACCGAATTTTCAAAGCCACACCCATATTTGAGCGATCCAATCAAATCTCGGAAAACTAAATTGAAATGCCATTCACCTCCATTGTTTTGGGGCTGAGGCAGAAATAGGACAGACTGATAGTTCAAAACCCTCAACAGATTAAAACCACTTATCAGGAAAAAAATATGTCATTGTGTAATTTGAGTGAACTGACCCTTTAAAATTGTATTTAATTGTGTCTTACTATAATAGCGTCCGGGTTGACACTTTTGAAAATGTTTCGCTAATTTGGTCACAGATCACGCTTTCACCTAAACTCAACCTTTAACTGTGATTATTAATGGGCTACCAGTTTGATGGTGCACTTGCAGCTATTTCTGTGTTTGCGTGTGTGAGCGTGTGTGTGTGTGGCTAAGCCTGTAGCAGAATGTTTACGTGCTAATGGAGTTATGGCTCCCATATGGCATCATCATGGTGTCGGCTAGAACAGAAAACACATGTGCACACACACATATGGTCTTCAACACGTGTGCACATACAAATACTCACATTCAGTGGCAGCTGCTGGTTATAATACACCCAGGTGCAAGAATCTTTAAGGGGCCCACCCTTTAACCTGCGATAAATGTGCATCCCATCACACACATTGGAGCTTCACCAAAAAGGGACGTATTTTCAAATAATGTGTCAATGAATGAATGGCATCATAGCGCAGGCTACAACTGATACTATGAGCCAATGCAATTATAAACTACTAATTTAACCGCTAACTATTTTGATAATCGGTTTGAGTGATTTTTTTAAGAAGAAAAAGTCTAAATTCTCTGATTCTAGCTTATTAAATGTGAATATTTTCTGGTTTCTTTACTCCTCTATGATAGTAAAATGAATATCTTTGAGTTGTGAACAAAACGTCATCTAGGACTTTGGGTAACACTGATTGACATTTTTCCAAATTATATTTTATAGACCAAACAACTAACCGATTAAACAAGAAAATAATCATTAGTTGCAGCCCTAAACTGGAGATTTGATATTTCTTTTATATATATATTTTTTTGCATTGGCTTTTCCCACATCAATATTCAACCTTTCTAACACCAGTCAAGGCAATTGTCTGTCCTCTGAAAATTCACAGCAGACAGAGATTATTTGACGCAAGGTCCAGCATGCATCTGAATATAAAACGGAGGAATATAAAGCATATGCATGTGTGTATATATATTACACATTTAAACTGGTTATCATAAGTCTGTGAGTTATTGAACGTTCTAATAAAATAACAACAAAAAGAGACTCTGAATTTCAAATCTAGGAGAAAATATCTGCTTTTTTTATGATATTTTTGTTACCTTGAACTCACCAAAGTGCTAAGCAAATTACTTGGCAGTAAAAAATAATCCAACCCAGGAAAGAATTAATTTGTAAGCGTGCATAAATATCCTGTTATTTACCAATTGTTATGCTGTTTGCATATCCAGTTGTGCACGTGGAAATGCATGTTTTGCATGCCAATCATTAGTACACAACACAGTATGTGTGCACGTCTCCGCTTGGTGTGTGATAAATGCTCCCAGCGCAACCTTGATTAATAGCTCCGAGGATGTATGTGATGATGGTGGTGATGATGGTTCCTAAATAAGGATTAGCCCATGGCCGTATTAAACCTGCAGAGGAGCACTGGGTCACAGTGCCGACTGCGCCTGTCATTCATCTTCATTCGGCTGTTTTCACTCCATCATCGCTGAAGGTCAAGCTGAGAGATACATGTGAATGAAACGCTCCCCTTTTTGCAGTCAATTATATGTTCATGTGTCAAGGACATGATGGAGCGGATGTGAAGACTGTTGAATTGCGGAGGCCTATATGGCATTTTTCAATTTTAAGATGGGAGCATCACATTGCTCGATGTGGAGGTATATCATGTGAGGCGTACTGGTGGGGAGATAGGAAAACGTATAGGTCCATAAAATGGGCTTATCCTGCTTTCTCGGTGTCTTCCCGGTTTTTGTGGACAAGATAATAAGACATAAGAGGAAACTGCTTTGTGTGTGTGAGGTGTGAACAACACTCTTCCTCAAATTACTATGGAGAATGTAGCTGAGTAAACCTAATCATGATGGCTAATAAATTATATCTTAATCTTGGTCAGTTCAACCAAATTACATACAAATGCATTCTCTAATTTACTGTTTAGAGGGATCTAGTCATGCAGATATAGAGTAGGTGGATGGATTTCCATTGGTGCTGATCAAACTGTTGAAAAATGACACTTGAGACATCATGAAACAATGTCCTAGTTATGCTGGATGATCCACAGAGCACTCAGTTTTTGCATTCGGCCAGAGCAAATGACGTATTCCAGCAAGCGACGCGCTGAGCAAGTGACTTAGCATATCGAGCAACCGTTATTTTGAAAGTTAAATGGTATGACAGTTCCGTGTTATAATAATGACTTTAACAAGTGAGAAATGTTACCTAACGTTACATAATGAAGTCCACTAAGGGCGGTTGTTACATATTTACGGTTGTTACATTGTTACGATGTTAGGCGACAATGTTTCGCTATATGTTGTTTTGCTATGATGTTTCGTTACATAGTTACACTATGACGTTAGGTGCTACGACGTTATGCGCTACGACATTAGGCGTTAGGCGCTACGACGTTATTCGCTACGACGTTATGCGCTATGACATTAGGCGCTATGACGTTAGGCACCACGACGTTTCGCTACTATCTTCTCACTGACCTTGATCATTTTCCTAACCTTAACCAAGTAGTTTTGTTGCCAAACCTAACCAATCGTTTCACAATCGTAAACCACGTGGCATCTCTGCAAGCGTGATTCAAAGCTGCTATTAAATGTTTTATGAAACGTATTTTTGGTTAAAAAAACATCGACATTCAACGTATCCCGTGGTTTGCAGAAACGTACAATGCCAAAAAAAATTCTGGCCACTTGGTTTTGCAATCAACAGTATTCATAGGAAATATTTCTTCACAACAAAGAAGTCCACGTAAAAAGCTGTTCACAGTGAGGTTTGTCTGAGGATTGTTTTCTGGAAAGATGAGCAACACAAACCAAATTCCATTCACCTTCATTGTACTCGAGTATCGTACCATTTGAGACTGACTCATCCACTGCGTGGGAGGTGGTCCCGGATGCCTCCCATTAGTATTTGAAAACACTTCTGGTAAAGCATAAATCTCTCCCTTACCGTGGAAGAGACAGTGGCTTAGGGGTTCAGACGCAGACCATATACCACAATGTCTGTGGTGTGAGTCCGGCTGGGACCTTTTGTTGCAAGTCATTCCCCACACCTCTCCACTCAATTCCAGTCATCTCATAATGTCAAAATCTCGAATGAAAAAATGCGTAAAGAGATCTCAAAATCAGAGGAAGTAAAAGCAAACCATTATTATGTTAAACATTTATATTCATGGGTGGTTCATTTCACAGGGACACTGCTTATAAATAAAGGGCCAGTGTAAGCTGGAATGCATTGTTTTTTTTTTTGTTTTATTTGCACCACTAGGGATAACTGGAAAAATATGTCTGCTGGTTGAATGGTATATGGGAGAGGAGATGGAAAGCATGTGATATCATGTGACACCCTCTGACAACAGCATTTCCTCATGGGAACACTTAAAAGAAGAAGGTCGTGACCTCACGGAAAACACAAGAGCACTTCACTCCATCTGCTTCACTGAGGCAACTCCCTCATACAAACTTGTGTTGCTGTGCAAGTAGGATGGCACTCACATGCTCAGCTAACCTCCCCAGAATGTGTAAAGGTTACATCAACCAGCGCTGCTGTCCATCCAACTCCCCCACCGCAGTCTCTCCTCACCACAGCCCAGTTTCGAGTTGCAGTTTTCATGTGTCTGACTTGTGTTGTTGTTTGTTTTCTCCTGTGGGCTGAGTTTTACACAGTCTGTCAATCTCCTGAGCGTCACACATTAGAAGGACCAGTGGAGTGAGACACCAAGAGTGATCCCCCTGGGGAACAACTCTTCTCCCACCTCCCACCCTCCTCTCTGTTTTGTCTCTCTTTATCTTCCTCTCTCTTTTTTTTTTTCTTCTCTCTGCATACCCCTCTCTCTTTCCTCATCCTCTCTCTTTTCCTCCCGACTCCATCGATAACTCCCCAGACTCCTGGCCAAGTTTGAGCGAGTCAGATCCCCTCTGTTTTGGAGAGGCTACGCTACATCTGCTGGCGCGCTCAGTGCTCGAGTGGTCGGCCAAGCCCGGCCGACATCCCCCCAGCATGCATCACAGCGAGCGTGCAACTAATGAACACGACTGAAGGAATGTGCCAGTGCCCGTTCCCCTTGCCTCTTCGTTTGATAAGCTTTTCGCTCTCAATGGGGGCCACTGTTTACAATGACTCAGTCCGGAACAAGGAGCGGAAACATCCAAGTCGGATGACCGTGAAATGTTTGTGGAAACCTCTCGAACGAAACAGAAAATCACACGCCAAAACTCCCTTCTGACTTTTGAAGGGGGGGAAAGTCAGCGAATCACATGAAGATCCCGAGCGAGCGGCTTGTCGAAGAAGTATGTGAAACTTTAAAACGGTGAGAGCATCCTGACCCTGTAAAGGGCATTCCAGACAACTGAGAAGTCAAGTGGAAAAACAGTTGGAAATTTGACTTTCTTTGCTTTTACAAGTGACTTTATTTGAAGGATATGTGTGTCTTTGAGTATGGAGATTCGGGATATGTGGGTCTGAATGTTAAGGAAATATAAAAAATGCAGAGCTCTCTGTGTGAATAGCCCTGGCATTCTTCTGGATTTAATGAAAGCTTCCAAAGTGAGTGAAAGCCTGAAATAGCATTACTTGGCACACAATAGTAGCCTTAACTGTAGGTATTAAACCTTAACAGCCAAGACCTAATTGGCTGACCAGTGAATAGGCCAATGGGTGGCTGACTCTTAGGCTGACCGTCCAACAGCTTGCCCTTGTCTCCTTCTTCCCCACCGCAAATGAGAAAAAGCTTGGACGTCCCTCTTGATTAAACATCCGTATCGACCTCCCATCTCCCCTCATGCCTGTTCTTTTGTTTGGGGGCTTTTCTTCGCTGAATCGCCTGCTAAATTCCTTATCGAACGTGGAGGTCTTGCAGCTTCATTTTTGTGACCGCTATCAGTTCTTTCATCTGTGTATATCTCTCCGCGGAGTTTAGATCTATTCTGCTTCTCCGTTGCACATTGCTGCCCGCATTTAACTTGCCTTCGTGTGACAAAACCAACACAAAAACACTCAGTCAAGTGAGGAAAGCATCAGACTCTTGGATCTTTTACCACGGAGAAGGGAGGGCAGGGGGGGGTCCGGGGTGCATCCAATCACCGACTCCAATGAAGTGAAGTACTCCCCGGCCAATAGAGGAACAAGACAGTGGGATGGCGGAGAACAATCATGCAGTGAAGCCCCCGTTATCCAGCCAAGTGTGCTAATCAAAACCTTGTGTGCGTGATCAATACCAGCGGACAGCAGATTGCACTCCTGGGGAGGCGGTGGAGGCTGGAGGGGTGTATCAAAGGCCAGGGGAGAGGGGACAGATAAGAGACAGTGTGAGGGCTGGAGGGGTAATGCGGTAACCGGGGGACGAGTTGAGTGATTTGAGCGGGGATAAAGCGAGACACTGCCTGGCCAAAGAACGGGAGAAAAGATCACACACAAACACACACACTGGGAAGTCATTTTAAAAAGGGCATTGCCTGGTGTTTCTCCAGCTTGACAAAGGCTTTGTCCTCTGTAATGCAGATGAATGTTAATTCCCATGTTTCTACCATTTCAGTCTATTTTTGACTACTAAGCTTTTTGAGAAAAAAGTTTGATATTTGTGGCAGAGCTGCAACGATTGATCGACACATCAATTAGTTGTCAACTATCCTTATTGCCAGCAATGTAAAAAAAACAAACATAATATAGGTGTTGCCATGGACATAATCTTTAAATTTAGCTTTTCAGATGATTGCACAAATGTCACATATTTAACACTATGAGAAGAAGAATAGAAGACTAGGAAAACCTGACATTTTTAAACTTTTGAGAAGCTGGAACCACTGATTTATTTTCTATTTTCCCTCGAAAAAATTAACTTAACAATGAATCAATTATCAAAATATTTGCTTTATTTTTCTTCTGTCGATTTACTAATTAATAGTTAATAATAATAATTAGTTAGGTTTTAGCCTAAATAAATGAGTCACCTGGCATTGGGCTTCACTGTGTGGACAGTAGCTGTAGGCAGTGACTAGCCATGTTTCCATGAAACACATTTTGAAGTATCGCATTAGAAAAGCTGCATGGAAACAGCAAAATTTGATAAAACATCCTCATTTGCGCAAAAAAGATTTTTACGCATGCTTGTGGTGGTTTTTGCCTTTGGCGAAGTTCTGACTTCTGAGCGAACATTTCAGTCACATGACTGATCAGCTGATTCCGCTGTCGGCGTCTTCCCAAATATTCCCATAACACACAGAAACATGGCTACTAGTAGCAACAGCAAAGAACGGGAGAAAAGTGGGCACCGATGAGGAGACCAAAGTATTCCTCTGTCTCATCTATGAAAAAATATCACAGCCATTTTAGATGGAAAACAGCAACGGAATGCCAAAATCTACCAGGAATAATGAAATGAAATGCTCGACAAAAGATCTGACAACCCTGGAGCATTTTATGTAGCAAGTAGAAAAGCAGTGGTACATGAGTGAGAAAGTTTTTTTGGTTTTTCAACAACATGGAGAAAATTCTCGACCAGAGGCCAATCGTTATATATCTGTGCTCTATTATCAACAGCTCAGGTTGGTATCAAGTTTTTTTTTATATTAAAATATTGTTGAACATTTAACATATTGTATAACATTCGAGGCTTTGCACAGAATGTTTCGAAAGTCCATTTTTCTTCCATGCTCCTGTCGTGGTTGCTGTTTGCAAAAATATTTTTCCTTTTACATATAACAGAGTCACCAGATAAGCCTGACTACGTGGGAGTCACTGGAAGACGATGATGAAAGATCTCCACCAAATGAATCAGACATAGCCACAGCTCGAGAGGTCAGCACCATCAAGACTCCAAAGATTCTGGACACGTTCCACTGCAAATAAAAGACCTACTTCAGGAGCAGAAGGATATGAACCCATATGAACCATCGTCGAAGCCCTCCTGAGACAACAGCAGGAGCAAGCAGAGGAAGACCAGGCAACTCTGCAGTCCATTTCCACTGTTCTGGGTAAAGCAGTGCAGTGCTTCGAGCGCATGTGTAGAGGCAACAAAGAAACAAACATGTGCATTTGAGGTAATGGCTGGTTCAAGGAAACAGGGCGACGTCAACACAGCGCAAGAGTGTTTCTTAACACCCTCATTTGCCTCACATAACGGCCATTCTACCTCTAACAACCAACATCCAGCATGACAATCGCATCATATATAACCTTGAAGTGGGCAATTAAAAATATGTTTCCTTTTCAATCCTTTAGTAAAACATCACCCCTTGAGACTTAAGTTATATACTGTATTTTAAAAGAATGTACAATGTAAGAATCGATACTGCACTGCAGAATATGTGCAAGAAATAAAGAAAAGACTTTAGTTTAGAGACATTTGTCTAAGTTTATATAGCTGATTGCACTGTCCAAGGTCATTGGAATAACATAATGTGATTTTTTTTTCCCCCATAAGAGTGCCAGTTATAAAGCCCGTTGGTTACATACAATATGTGTAAGAGTGTATTTGGTAAAAAAAAATGTGTTTTACTTGAGAGTTAATTATCTTTTCTACTTTATTTGTATACAGTAGTCTCAAGTAGGGCTGTCAAAGTTAATGCGATAACGCCATTGATACGAACCATGTCATACTAGCTTGTCGCAAAGGAGGTTAAATAACACTCAGAACTTTTGATACATTTTGGCGAGGAAAAACTGTTATGGCCATTTTCAAACGGGTCCCTTGACCTCTGACCTCAAGATATGTGATTAAAAATGGGTTTTATGGGTACCCACGAGTCTCCCCTTTACAGACATGCCCACTTTATGATAATTACATGCAGTTTGTGTCAAGTTATAGTCAAGTCAACACACTGACACACTGACAGCTGTTGTTGCCTGTTGGGCTTGAGTTTGCCATGTGATGATATGAGCACATTTTTTTTACACTAAATGCAGTACCTACGAGGGTTTCTGGACAATATTTGTCATTGTTTTGTGTGTTTAATTGATTTCCAATAATAAATATATACATATATTTGCATAAAGCAGCATATTTGCCCACTCCCATGTTGATAAGTGTATTAAATACTTGACAAATCTCCCTTTAAGGTACATTTTGAACAGCTAAAAAATTTGCAATTATTCACGATTTATCATGGACAATCGTGTGATTAATCGCAGTTAAATATTTTAATTGATTGACAGCCCTAGTCTTTACATTTAAACAGCCTGTAGTATGCAAGACTAGATGGTCCTTTTCCACATAATGTTTTATTTATTTCAAACAAAAAAAGGTTTTGCGCTGGGTTCCAATGGCCCAGGGTCACAAATCTAATCGGGGGGCATTAGGGTAACCATGGGGGGCACACACTGCCATCTGAAAACTCAATCTATGTACTGCTTGATAATGAGTTTGCCGTCAGCAACCAACACACCAACCCAGCTCCAATCCCCAAACATGCTGCAAAGCAGCAGCATAACATAATTGTGATTGGCATTGGTGCAAATGTTTTTCTTGGGCCCTCGCCCCAAACAAAAGTTTTGCGCACACATACATGTACACACACAACCACTCCAGACAATTGCAAAGCAGACGACTGCTATGTCACCAAGGGGAGGCTCACCATGCAACTCCCATATTTGAAACCAGCCTTAGATCAGCACCACAGACAGCAGCCGGAGTGCCAAAATTCAAAATAAAAAAACATATGAGATGTAACAATTACAGTGCTATAGATTTAAATCCCCGATCCCACTCCATAATAACAAAAAGAAACCAGTACTCGCCCATTAGAAGTTTATCCTATGGGTCCGCAAAGTCATTAACAACACTGCTTAAGAGCCATGTCCTTTTTTTATTGGAATGTCTTGGCCGTGAGCGACGCAGCACGTCATTTTGAGCTGAATTTTTTGTCAGACACACAGCTGTTTATATTTATTCCTGTCGCTCACCTTGAAATCGCCTCAATGGACCAGAAGCGGCTGATTGATGAAGTTGAAATGAGGAGTTATCTATACGATAAGTCTTAAGTCTTAATTAAGACTTGTTTTGTTTCCGGTTCGCAACCTCTACTTCTTCTTCTACTCTGTTAACTGGCGGATTACAGCCATGCGTAAGGCGTATACCACCAACTTCTGACAAAACTAGGCAGCCTAGTTTATTCACTCCAATCCAGTCGATAGAAACGCACCTAATTTGCATTTCTTTTTTGCAACATTTCAAAAGTTTGATTAAAATTCGCTTGACAATTGAATGGAAACTAGCTTACGGAGGCTAAGCTGGTTGCTAAATGTCACAACTTAGGCCTACTTTTGCTGCTGAGTTTCCATGACTCTGGGCAAACTCCTTCTGCCGATGAAGATCATGTGATTTGATTGAAAGCTCCAGCTACTAACAGACTTTGAGGTGAGATTTTTTTTAATCTTTTGGTCAACTGCTGTATCCAAGCTCAAGAGTGAACTCTGAATCTCACCATTTTGTGTGGTTGGCCCATTGGCATTAAAATGAAAGGAGGAGGAATAGTTCTTTAGATTCTATAGTTTTGATGCTTCAGCGTGGGTGGCAAACTTTTCGAGAGTGATCGGTGGAGAGACAGAAAAAAGTGTTGGCACCGTTGGGATGTGGCCTAACATTCCCCACACTCCCCCACACTGCCCATTATAAAGTTTCCATTGGAGAACAGCAAGGGAAGTGGCTCTAGAGATTCAAGTGAAGGCCCACCAGGTGGAAGAATAAAAATGTTGGCCACGGTAACACACTTTTTTTGCTAAATAATCACCTCTTACATGAAATGTTTTTACACCGTACGCTAATTGATTAAAATCCAGCTCATTGAATCGAACTGCATTCCTCAGCTTCGAGCTTGCCAATTTCCATAAGTGCACACAGGATCAGATTTTTAAATTCTGTCTGCCAAACACTGAAGAGAGCAGATTTGCCTCTTTCATCATCTGCTGAATACTTTCTCTTATGAATGTATAAATACTAAACGGTATAATAGTAGCCCCGGCTGTAATTGATGCACACAGATCTACAAAAATTAACGTTCTTTAATCCGCCTGTCATCTCAGCGTGCTTGGAAACAAAAGAGATCATGGAGGGGATTTGAAAGCATTATACTTTTAATTCTAATCACATCAGTAAAGCCGGAGCCTTTTATCCCTAAAATCATTCCTGTTGCTATTTTCAAAGACCTTGTATCACGCGGCAGGAGCCTCTTTCTGATGTTGACCGAGTACTGTATGCATGCGTTGTGGATAAACAGGTGCTAGGTGTGAAGGTTTGAGATTAATATGAGTCTGGAAAAAGTACAGTTGATAATCTTTGTGATGAAAATGGATGATTCTAGACACAGCTTTGAACTGAAACATTCATCTCAGATAATCTATTGATCAATCTTGATGATCGCATTAATCCTGGCAAATCACTGTCATTGATACAGCCACATAATGGATTACCATCCGCAGAGCTGAATACATGCCAATGTGAGTTTTTTAAAGAGGACATATTATGCTTTTTCTCTTTCCTTTAGTGTGTTGTATAGTTTTTTGTACATGTAAAAGATCTGCAAAGTTGCAAAGCCCAAAGTCCACGCCAAAGGGAGTTACTGTTCCCCACAGAAACACTGCTCCTTAACTGCCTGAAATGCCTCCCTTGAAGTCCCACCTTTTCTTCTGCAACGTGGTGATGTCACCAAGTAACACATTTCCATAATACCAGCCTAGCGGCTAGTTTGGCACGCCCTCAAACAAAGCCAGTTATCGTATGTGTCCACAGGATCCGTCTTTTCCACGCTTCCCACTCGTTGTCTATGTAAGCTGCCATTGTGGTCGAGGCTACTTTATGCAAATCAGAGGCGTCTGGCGCAACCCGCCGCCTCTGGAAACTCCTGAAAAACATTTAAACTAACCGCTGTCGATCTAAAATGAAGACCGATTCAGCAACTGCATGGATTATTTCTCATCTGAAATGTTTTCAGTAACACATTTTGGTGAACTATTTTCGTAATATATGATAATTAAGTTTTGAAATGAGCCGCCATGTTGGTTGCAGTTTGAGAACTGGGAACAGCAGCCCAGGAGTGAAAGCGTTCATCCAATCAGGTGCCTATCTACTGGCACCTATAATGGCAGCCCATCAAGCGTCCAATGCTGGGAAGCGAGGCGATCCGTTGCGTCCAAAAACGCCCCTGTGGATACGTACCATTAGGAGAGGAGCTGGAGTGGAGTCTGAAGAGTTTGGTTCGGTTGACCAATCACAACAGTGGGCCAGTTGACCAATCAGAGCAGGGTGGGCTTCAGCTCAAACAGAGCGTTTCAGACAGAGGGTGAAAAGTGGTGCTGCAGCACAGCCGGTATGAGAAATATAAAGCGTTTATTGCACATTAAAGCATGTGAACCCAATTTACAAGTATGCACCAACAATAAATAATCTATAAAAATCATTTTGTAAAGATAATTGGTGATATTAGGAGATGAATCACCACACCATAATGAGCCGAGTTTGTATGAAAAAGCATGGTTTTGCCATTCTTCATGTTTGAGCCAGCACGAATGGCACAAACAGGTTGTCGACTAAGCACTCTCTGAATATGAATGCCAAATAAATATTCAACCTTTCCAGAATTTAATTTCGCACCAGATCCCGCCACTTTGTTGTTGACAGCTGTGTCTTTCGGCGGAAAACATACCAGCAATAATAACAGCGAATATGAACACTGCTGCGGCAATTATTATCTGTCGGTTTGAGCCTCTTGAACGCAACCAGGACTTATCTCCTAATTAGTTGTAATAACAATAACTAGTTTGAATGTTGACTCGCATGCGTCTGCTTTATGGCGCCTGGAGCAGGATGCATGAGACGTGCCTCTTTGAAGGGGAGAGGGCATACTATTTTTTTACTTTACCGGCAATCTTAGGCTGCATGCTGGTTTGGGGTGTTATTCATTGAAAATCAATATTTTCCATTTCTGAGGATGCAGAATGAATTATTGCTGAGATGAGCATTGTGGAGAGATAGAAGGCTTAGTCTGAGGCATCACTCATCTGAAGACTTTCACAAGGACATTTACTTCGTCTCCCTCGGAGTTAACTCGCCGAACACGGATCTCACCACTGTCAGGGCACATATCACCCTCCGTCCCGAAGACTATATCTCACAAGATGCACAGATATTCAAATAAATACTGCTCGGATTTGTCAGGTTCTTTTGACATTAATATTCCGTGGCTATAGTCCTCAGGGTTAGTAGGGTTATCAGATTTTCTAAAGTTCCCATGTTAGGCTGGTTAGGCAAAACTGCCATTTTTAATGAACGTGTCCAAAGAATGCCAACCGTGTAATTCGACAATGACCTCAAATCCTTTCCGGAAATGATGAGCTAAGCACAGACACACTCTAATTAACGAGCCACTCACAATAGAGACGAACAAATTATGGAGCCAGTTTGAAATGTCAAGATAACCAATTATCAAATGAAAATGGCCATTAGGTGGTTCCTTCTGGCCACAGGTGATGAAGCCACCTGAAATAATGGGAAAAGCACAGGCAGAATGGGGTTTTTAGACATGGTCATAGGAGAATTATTAGATTAACTATAAATGTAAGACGCCTTGGGGGCCAAATTTCAGCAGATAGATTTCTCAAGTGTCCACGCCACGGAATGAATGATGATTGGCTTCTTTAGTGATGGATGTGCTAAAAATGTAATGACATTTGCGATGGCAGTACAGTGAAACATTATTCTGTTCAAGTTTGTCATAACACCACACTGACCATCCACATTCTCTAATCCCTAACATGGCCAAAAGTATGTGGACAACAAATTTGTGTACTTGGGGATGTTTGTTTTACTTCCAATTAACGGGAAATCTTAATGCTACAGCATATATTGTACAGTAAAATACAGCATGTAGGATTTGGTGGCATCTAGCGGTGAGGTTGCAGATTGCAATCAACTGGAACTTCTGGCCCTATCTAGAGCCAGTGTTTGGTTTGTCCATTCTGGGACAGGGACTAAACAGGACCAGCTCCCTATGTAGATGTAAATGTCTCATTCTAAGGTAACACACTAAAGAAAACATAATTATTAATATTATATTCCATTTATGCCGATAGATCCCCTTAAATGTTACACACTGGCCCTTTTAAATTGTATTTTTGTATATAGGTATTGTATATTGTTGATAGTAAGTATTGTATAGGGTTTTTATGCTCATTATTAGATGAGTATTGTATATTGTTTTGCTTCTTTATCTTAATTAAGATTAATAAAGTACTCCATCCACCCATCCATCCACCCATCCATCCATCTGTCCATCCATCTGTATGAGGGGTTGCAAGATGATTAACAAATTAGGAAAGAATAAAAACATTCTTTCTGCTCCATTGAATTATATTTTTTTGGAGTGGGACATTTATCTTTGCTTTTTTCTGCTAAAATACTGAGTAGTTTCACATCTTTAGGTCTCTAAAACGTATTTCAATTTAACAATCTGAGATAGTAAAAAATAAAAAAATGGAAGTGGACTTGCTCACAGCTCACAGGAGCGAGGTCTATAAGAAATATTTTATTGCTGTTGTTTTTTTTGTTTGAGTTTGGTGTGGACTGGCCTGCACAGAGCTCTTACCTCAAAAACCATCCAACACCTTTGGAGGGAATACGAGCCATGGCCAATGTGGATGTGTAATGGATGCAGTAGCTCACATTCTGGACACATCACCTCACACGATAGTAGATAAACCACTTGTAATAATAATAAAAGTATTGATATTAGTATCAATATCAGTGATTCCGTGCCCTTATCCAAAATCTTATAGCCTTTCCAGAAGAGTGGAGGCTGTTATAGCAGTATATTATTAATGTAGTACAATGAAATCCACATTATTTTGGCCATCAAGTCAATCTAAAAAATAAATAAATAAAATAAGATCTAAATCTGGTTAATCTAAAACATTCAAACGCGACCTGTTAATTGACCAAAAACTGATTCATTTAATTCACTTTGGATTTCTTTGTTGGCTACACATCGTAATCACTTCTGACAAAAGGTACCAAGACCTGCACTGTTCTACAGACAGGACCCAGGAGATAGACATCATGTTTTAGTGAAGAATGGACTTCTGAGTGACTGGCAGATACCTCACCGAGACAGAGAGCTCTGGCGGGGCTCCAGCGAGAGAAAGAGATCGAGAGAGAGAGAGAGAGAGAGTGGAGGAAGAGTATTTTTCTCGGAGCAAAGGCAGCATTCAATGAGAGCTCCACTGGAGAGGATGAGATGCCCTTTTCTGTGTGCGATGAAGGATGGACAGAAGGGGGGATGGGGGGTTGGGGGGGAAAGAGAGAACGACGGAGCGAGAGAGAAAAACAATGAGGAAGAGAGGAAACTTTTCAGTCTGTATTTTCCATTCAAAGACGTTTTGACAGGGCAGAGCCCACTCTGTGGCGGGGAGTGGAGCCATTTTGAAGTCTCCTACCGGCAGCTTGAGGGAAGCGGGGAGCCAGAATAGATATATCTCGGGGCTGCCTTGGCTTTTTTTTCTTTTTTTTTCTTTCTACCACCACACTTTCTTTCCTGTTTTTGACAGCCAGCTCCGAATCGCCGAGCAGGTGTCTTCTTATTTTCTGCCGAAACAGTGGGACAGTGCACACAAACACTCCAGCGCTGTTCATAAACAGATAAACACACCGGCAGACCAGACAGACAGGCAAACACACACTCACACTTGCATATAAACATAGCAGTCAAGAAGTAACTATGCATTGGAAATGACTACCCTTCACACGTAATGTTTTCCACACTGAAGTTGAGGGAGGGCGCGAGAGAGAGGGGGACAATCTGGGACTATCCACACTGACACAAGACGAGTGTCACAAAAAAAAGAGCTCTGCTATTTTCACATTAATGCATGCAAATAACAGGCAGCCATTGACACGGGGGCAAGATTTAATATGCTCTGCGATTTTTAGGTCACAGGAAAAGGAGGGGTAATTCATCCTTATTATTCCCACAACAGATCCTAATAATGCGGCTAGTGTTGCATGCTCCGGCTGGAGGGCGGGTATAGGGGGGTGAGGAATTAGCAGGGTTATTGTGCCCAAACTTCCCTTTTAAGTGTCAGATTTCCAAGGCTCTTTCTCCCGCGACAAGAGCCGAGCTCATTGAGGATCGGCGGGTGGAGGGGAGGAGTGAGTGTTGACACTGGAATTATCACAATACAAGTTGCCTCGGACCACATTTGCTCCGAATCAATCCATTCATGGCGGACACAGCAGCGACCCTCATCCCCGTTGAAGAAAAGGGCCTCTGAATGACTCTTTGAGAGGGCCCCTTTTAAAGTTTGAGGGGCTTTTGAAAAGCATCGTGTCCCTTGTGTCACTGGTGTCAGTGATTAAGTTGTGACTGGGTGACTGACTGACTGGGCGGGGGCAGTGGTTTGGGGGGACTAATGCCTACAATGTATATGCCCCTTGTACTGATGGGGGTGATATGGGGTCAGCACTTCAAGTACGGTTCTTTTGAACCCTCTCAATTACAAGAATGAAATTAATAAAAAAAATAAAGCAAAAGTGTTAAAATGAAACTATGAAAAATAAATATAATAAAAATAAAAATAAAAAGAACATTAAATAAGACCAAATAAAACAAAATAAAAACTATTTTAAAAATGCCTGCATAAATTCATCATGCATAGCTGTAACTTGTTAGTACATTTAGTATATTTAGCCCAGTATGGACCAGATACCTGTCACCCGATTTGACTGTTATCAGATCATTTATATGTGCCTTATCAGTCGTTTTAAGCCTCATAGATGTGGGTCAGTAGGGGCCTGCTACACCTACTATGTTGTAAAAGTGAAAGCGAGAAACTTCAACACGTTGTAAAACTGAATGAGACGTTACGTTTTGTATAGGTTTAGGCAACAAAACTACAACTTCTTCAGGGTTTAGGCAATAAAACCACTTCGTTAAGTTTAGAGAAAATGTTGCGTTTTGGCTTAAAATAACTACGTTTGAAAAGTGAAAGTGAAACTTAAAGACAACTACACATTGTTGGTTTCACACGGGATGCAAAACCTAGCCACCTGGGTGAAAGTCCTGCGTTTTGTGTCCCATCCATCAGCTCCAACCAACATACCACATAGAGTTTCACGCCGTCTATACTACAGAGCCGGACTTCCACTTCTGCTCCTGTCATAATTACTACAGCTGCTAGAGGTCGTCTTCTTTCTATTCCTTCTTTCAGTGATCACCTATTTGAATAGATGATAACACCTAATAATGGGTGTAGTAGGCCCCTACTGACCCACATCTATAAACTTAATAACCACTGATAACGTCCATTTAATGACCTGATAACAGTCTAATCGGCTGGCCCTGTATATACAGTAACAATTTGACCTCTACTTTGGTTATTGTTTCTAAAGAGTATATATATATATATATATATATATTTCCATTGGGTTTTGGATTATTACAGAAAAGAAATTCTGTGGCAAACAAATGTTTATGCTACTTACACGTTTTGTTCAGTGAGATAATCTTCACAAATGAACACGACTTTATTGATTTTTGAAGCGTGAATGTAATCACCAGAAGTAAAAAGCTAACGTTAGGCTATAAATGAACTACACCGCGTTCACAGAGGTGTATACACAACGAGGCTGTAAAGACAGACGAGTCGGACTAATGACCTTTAATAGTCTCATTTAGCCACTTCTTAGCAACCGTCTTTTTTTAAGACCCGTAAAGTCTTCAAAATTCACGAGTGGAATATTTATTGATGTATTTTATATCATAGAACAAAACATTAAAATCTCTTTAGCTTGTGTTAACCACAGACCTTATTTCAGGCATCTAACTAAAAACCAATTCAAAAACCCCATTGACTTCGAGATGACCTGGAAGTGCTAAAATGCTAACTCATTTCTGGACTTTAGGACTCATTCCTGTAGCACTCTATCCCTGGCTCTTCTTCTACACATGTCAAAAAGTTTGCTTTAGTAAAACACAAAACCCTTATTTCTCCCAATGGTTAGCAAGTGCCTTACATGCTAGCCATTGGTGTGCATGTGAGTGGGTGGATGAACAAAAGCACTATATACATGCAGTTTTTGACACGTTTCGAGCCAAACGCAACCTCCAAATCCAGAATACAACCATGGATGTTCTAATAAATAGTGCAAACCAACAAGCTGCATCGCTCATGGTGTCAAATCAAGGTCAGCAATAATCCCACTGGATTTTACTTCCACTTTTTTTTTTAACTGAGCGAGAACAAGACACACTACTTCCCTTTCATATTCAAAGCATGGCGCCTATCCATTTTACCCCCTGTGACTACCTGAATGATCTGGGCGGTATTGAAACTTTCTGAACCAATTCTATTGTGTATTGTGATCTCTTCAAAAGTTCTTGCAAAGCCCAGGGGGAGAAGGCAGAACAAGGCGTCGGGAGTCCCAAAATAGCAACTCGCCAGAGGGAGTTGGAGAGAAAAGAGGCTCGCCGAGCTACACCATCACCACAGCACTGGACGCTTCTTCTCTCGGCGCCGTTGAGTCACTCCTTGTTGATGTTTCTCTCTAGCCGTTCAAAGTGGAGGATGCCGTGACATATTACCGCGAGGGCAGCACTACAAAGAGTCGCCTAAGAGTGGCCCGGCTGGCTGGCTGGCTGGCTGCCCGCCATTGGCTGACTTATAACACATTGTTGACGGATGGTTGTATTTCTCTCCTGAGGGCGTGCAATGCAGATAATACACAGCGGCGGGCTCCACGCAAGCTCAACTAGGGATAGTGACACACATCCACACAGCATACAAGGGAGAACCTACACATATGTATCGGAAGTGTGAATCAATGCTTGCACCCACACATGCAATAAGGATGCACACAGGAAGGCAGGAAGGAAGATAAGGACATACATAGATGCTATGTTAGGGGTTAGGCTCATTCCTCTAACATCAGGGGGTGTTGGCAGAATGTTGATAAGAGCGTGTGCGGTTTCTGTACTAACAACACTCTGATAGGAGAGACTGTAGTTCACTAAGAGGCACTGTCTAAAGCTTTTCAACCACATCTTCATGCCTCCATTTCACGCTCATAGATGCACACTGCAGACAGGAATAGCTCTATTATCTTCACTTTGCAAATAGCTACAAGGGGGAAGTGTTAATTACAGTCCAATAAAAAAAACAGATGCTGAAGAACTCAACAAAACCTCTGGTTTGGTGTTAATGGAAATTACTATTTCTTGACTTTTTTGGAATGTAGGCTTGTTTCCTGCTGCAGAATAGGTCGTGTTGAGAAGGTAACCCACCGATTGCAAAAAACTCTTGCGAGACTTGCTGCCCGATGACCTATCCTGACCATAACTATTCAAGATCAATGCCTAACCTTAACTATTCAAGGCCAACGCCTAACCTTAACCATTCAAGGTCAATGCCTAACCTTGACCATTCGAGGTCAATGCCCAACCTTAACCATACAAGGTCAATGCCTAACCTTAACCCTCCGAGGTCAATGCCTAACCTTAACCCTTCGAGGTCAATGCCTAACCTTAACTATTTGAGGTCAATGACTAACCATAACTATTCAAGGTCAATGCCTAACCCTAACCATTCAAGGTCAATGCCTAACTTTAACTATTCAAGGTCAATGCCTAACCTTAACCATTTGGGGTCAATGCCTATCGTTAACCATTTGACGTCAATACCTAACCTTAATCATTTCAGGTCAATGCCTAACCTTAACCATTCAAGGTCAATGCCTAACATTAACCATTCAAGGTCAATGCCTAACTTTAACTATTCGAGGTCAATGCCTAACCCTAATCATTTCAGGTCAATGCCTAACCTTAACTACTCAAGGTCAATGCTGAACCTTACCTAGTCGAGGTCAATGCCTAACCTTAACCATCTCATGAGAGTTTCACAACCTGTGGGTTACCTTCTAGACACAACCTGCAAAGTGCAAAGTCATAATTAATTGTGTACATTCACCCCCAAGTTCCGAACACCTGGTGGCTCAGCACCAACGAAAAAACACACACCGGCGTGATCCGTCAAGCACCCACTTCAAAGCGACAGAGTCTATTTACTGTGTTATTAACAGTCCAAGCAGCTCTCTCAACAGAGAGGAAAATGTGCTGAATTTCTTTGTAAATGTTTATGGATTGAAGAATAGAGTAATCCAGCTATCGTGGCATAACATTAATGTCTAGATAACAATTAATGCACATACAAAAATTGGAAAAAGACCATTAAGGAGATTTATGCATCCTGAATCCATAGTCCAACTGTTGCCATGCATAGTTTTTTCCCCAACTTTTGTGATGGGCTGAAAATAAAAACTAGATGGAGGATGGTGCAAAAATGAACCATTTTCAGAGTCACAGGATTTTCGTCTTACAGTTATACGTTTCTCACATTTCTCAAAACTAACTTTCACACTTATTTTTCACTTCTACACAGTCCAACTTCTTTGGAAAATCGTGGCCTCTCTTTTCAGATGAGATCTCTATGGGAATCAGCATCATCTCATGTTATACCAATAGTAAAGCGTGTTTATCATAAAATATGCTTTTGTGCAGTTGTATCTATGATTTCTTGTTTGTTTCTGTACAATATGCATAATCTCTATTTTCATTGTGGAAATGCTTGAACATGCAGCATTTCAAAGTCACATTCAATTTTGGTTGTGTCATCTGAAATCTCTTCAGAAAATAGACAAAAAATACCTGATGGCTTGCTGGAAAATTGCTAACATTGTGGTAACCCCGTCACAGCTGAATGCCAATTAGCAGGATTTTTCTGTCACAAAGGGAGGACTTTGCAGTCACGCGGTTTGAATGTGAGTTTTCAAAGCAACATGAGACATGTAAAAGAGCTCAACATTGGCCAAATCACCAGCATTCAAATTTCAAGAGCAGCGTCAGTCAAAAAAGAAGAAGAAAACTGTTTCTTATCTACTCCCCAGTGGAAGGCCACACCTCTTGTCTTTTAACCATTAACATATTTTTCTTAAGAGGCAACTACCATCCCAGTTAGACCAATCCGATCAAGGTAAGCTAATATTACCCTCACCTAAAGCCAACCCCTAACCAACATCCCCTTCATCAATCCACTTAGCTGCATCTGCAGTGTGCCGCTTCCAGCTCCCGATGCCAACATCCAACCACCAGCTCCTCCATCATCGCCAGCATCGAGATTCCACGCAGAGTCATAATGGTGGCGGCCAAGCTAGATCTCATCTCTGAGTTCATCCCTATAATTAGGCCTTCATCAACAATCACTAGATTCAGAAATAAGTCATTCTTTTCACAGTTATTTGACCAACCTTTGTGTCTTGAGTGTAGCATTCTACAGTGACTATTTTGACAAAGTTCTTGCACACCATGATGTCTTATTGACAGGTGAACAGGATCAAAAAAGTTGTACTCCCTTTATTAAAGGTATCCTGTGGAGTTTTTGACCACTAGCAGCGATGGAGCAATGTTTTTGTGAACACCATTTCCTGTGATGGATAGTTGGTGACTGTAACCTAAACCAACGTATCCTTACACAACAGTTCGTATAATATCTTAGGAAAAAGTGATTCCTCATTTTTTGTGTGTTTTCCTACGAATGTCAAGCGACATGTGACACATGTGCCGCTCGTTACTTGCATACATGCATACGTCTTTTCTAAATAAACTTCAGTCTTCACAGGAAACACCTTGGTTAGGTTTAGGCAACAAAACTACTTAGTTAGGTTTTGGAAAAGATCGTGGTTTGGGTTAAAATAACTCCGGAAGTGATGTAACATAAGTACAGAAGTTACATGACAAATAAATCAACGTCGACTTCTGGTTTCACACGGGGTACGAACAGCGGTTTCCTTGGTGAAATTCTGGTGTCTTTGGACCCCAGCCCAACCTCCTCCCTACGCAGAGGTCGTCGCTCTTTATACTTGCTGCTTCACGATTACGTGGATTACATACAAATTGATTTTGTGGGATCTATACAACTCACGCATTACTTTTTTTTACATATACTTTTTGAAGAGCAGTAAGTAAGCCATTTAGAAGCTGCTCGCACAAAATATCATCCAAGGGTTTTTATAGTCTTAACTGGATCAGTGGACCAATAGTATTTCTTTAGCCATCAAATTTCATAATCCAATCGTTAAAATTACTCTAAAACATATAATAATCTAAATTTGACTATGATATTCATGTGTTTTCTTTATGTTCCTCAAATTTAAAATGTATGTTTCCTTGCACTGCACAAACAATTTGTGGACTGTCAAAACAAGATGGTTTTTTTTTATCTTGGTAAGAGTGGTAGACTTAAAATGTTCTCTTACCTAAGAGAAAAGCAAAAATAAGAAAATATTGGTGAATCCCAGAAATCAATGGGTACTAACAAAATAAGACATAACTGTGGATATGGACAAAAGTAAGAGGAAATGTGTTCATATATCGCTTCCTGCATGAGGCCCAATGTGTTGGAAAGAAACACATTCAGTAAACATACCTTTTTTGTGAACACAAAAACCCCACAGGGTACCTTTAACCACCGTAATTAGTTTTAGCTTCTCAGTGTATGTGAATAAAATGGTACCAAGTCTACTGCTAAGTTGTAAAATATGTTCTCTACCAGTTTAATATACTAACACTTGTAATCTGCAATCCATCCAGTCATTACCTAACATTTGCATTAGATGTTTAAAATGCAAAAGATTCAGTCAGAAAATGACTTTTTGGGACAAAAAAAAAGGGAATAATGTATAACCTCTTATCAGGACTTGTTTTAATTCTGTGCTATCACTCATTGCGTGGGAGTATGATTCACTTTTTTTTTTTTTATAACATCTCGTTCTCAAAACACATCGTTTTCGCAGATGAGGTCTTTGTAACGGCGTCGAGTGCTTTCCCTAGCATCATTTTGGACCACTCATCCACTTCAGAGCGAGATCGATGCTACACAAAAGCAATGATAATGATTTTCAGTGATGATTGTGTAGCCTTGATCTTCATGGTTCTTATAGTAAACACTGTCTCAGAATCGCCTACGAGCTCAGCTCCACATTTGTATGTGGTTATTTCTGAAGGCCTTGGGACACATGCCGAGTTGTGATTGTTATTTCTTGTTTGATGCAGTGGATTCATACTGGCTTTTGCATATCAGGCTGTGGAGAAAGAACCATATGCTGAATGTGAATCTTTGGATGTTTTGATTTTTATTTAATTGCCTTCAGGGTTGATTCAAAATTTCCAATAAGAGAGGACTATCAGTGTGACTGTGTTTCATTTATTTTTGACATATACTACTTACTACTTTACTTTAACCACTGTAGTATATTATGATACGGTCGCAAACTGTTATAATTTACTTTTTAAACTCACATGTAACTATTTGTTACTGATTGTTTTGCCGTTTTAATGTCATATGTACATCATTTTGTACAACTTCCAATACATTTGTGCCAGTTTTAAAGGCGCAGTGTGTAGGGTTCAGCGGCATCTAGCGGTGCGGTTGCAGGTTGCAACCAACTGAAACTTTTCCCTAGTGCCAAGCGTGTAGGAGAACTATGGTGTCCAACACGAAAACGCAAAAATGCGCATGGCCCTATGTAGAGCCAGTGTTTGGTTTTGTCCATTTCGGGCTATGGTAGAAACATGGTGGCCGGCTCCATGAAGAAGACCCGCTCCGTATGTAGATATAAATTAAATGGCTCATTCTAAGGTAATGAAAACACAACAATTCTTATTTTCAAGTGATTATACACTAAATAAAACATTTCTGCTAATAGATCCCCCTAAATGCTACACACTGTTCCTTTAAGGTGAAACTGGGTCAGAATGGCTATATTTTAGTTTGGGTAAATAACCCAACAATAACTAAAAAATATAAAAATAACACTGACTCTGGATCGAAACAATCAACTGGTATGGGTCAAGCGCTACATTGACCCAAACTGGATTAACCCAGTGATTTCTTTGTGTGAACCTTATTCCTCATGAATCATACTAAATGTACCCAATGGGGTTAAATTGCATAACATTTGCTGAACAAAAACATAGTAATATTTATCATTCTGAGGGAAGTTTTAGCTGTGATAGAAACATACAATTTTAATTTGTGATAATCAAAACTGCCTCACTCAGGGTTGGCTTACGGCATAGGTCATATAGGTGGTCGCCTAGTGCGCCACCTTCTGGGGGGCGCTGGTCGCCCTATCTGAAAAAAAAGTAAATATATAAAAATAATAAAAAATGCTGGTCGGCGCCTTTCCTCATTTTCTGCATTGAGGTAACAAATGAACAAACACATTTGAAAAAAGAAAGAAATACACTTTTCGCCTCTTTAACTCTCTTTTCTGAAACTTTTTCTGGGGGCCCTGGTTTTTTTTTGGGGGGGGGGCACACCGCGCCATGTGTAACAGGGTCATTATGTACCCTATATCTATCTTGTTCTCTGGTTTTTATAATTACACAAAATGGATCTGGTTACAGTTCATTTTGACTGGGAGAACCTCCAAACTCCAGAATATGTGAGTGTGTATGTAAATAAGTTCAGAGCCCGTCCTCCTTCAATTCTTCTTCTGTGGTCCCTACTATAAATCCCCCTTTGCCTTTTTTGTACAATTATCCTGTGGAAGAGGAGCTGGAGTGGGCAGTATAGATTTAACATGGAGGTTCTGTTTCCCTATAGTGTTTATCAGAGAATAAACAGAGGCCAACTATAAAGAGATCACGGTGTCACGGCGTCTTTACTATCTGACCAACACAGCGCAGAAGTCCACCGGTTACACATGTGCATCACAACTGCCGGGTCAGGACATAAGATCGATAGACGGACATATGTCAAGAGGTGCAGATATCTAGTATTTTCACATTTTATTATAATGAAAATATCCCAGATGGCGGGGAGGCTCCAAATCCGAATTCTGCTTATAGGGCACCAAAAGGGCTAGAGCTGGCCCTGGCCTCACTACATTCATATCCAGCTTCAGGGCGATTGTGGCTCAGAGGGTAGAGCAGGTTGTCCACCAATCGGAAGGTCGGTGGTTCGATCCCCGGCTGCTCCGGGTCACATGTCGATGTGTCCTTGAGCAAGACACTTAACCCCAAATTGCTCCCAAAGGCATAGCCACCGGTGTGTGAATGAGTATTTAGATTAGATCCTGATGAGCAAAGTTGGCACCTTAGCAGCCTCTGCCATCAGTGTATGAATGGGTGAATGCTGACATGTAGTGTAAGGCGCTTTGAGTGGTCGGAAGACTAGAAAAGCGCTTTATAAATGCAAGTCCATTTACCATTTATTAAAGAACACATAACCTTCCCTATAATAAACTATATACCCTCACTATAATCAACCATTATTGTGTTTATCTATTATTTTGCATTACAAAGTTTGATTTTGAGTGAATATAATGAATGAAAAGGATGAAAAATGCACGTCCAGGCTTACAACATGCATGGATGTACCCTATATCTGCTGTACTTACATGTACAGTCTTTCTGAGGGGGGTTTGATTTTAATGTGACGATAGAGGGCGCTAGTAAGCAAGGATACAGCCACTGCTGGAATTCAGACAAGCAGTCTGAGAGAAAGATGCAGCTGCTGAGACTGGCTGCCTCTTCTCTTCTCCTCTCCTCTCCCACTCTGCCCATCACTCCTTCACTCATTCACTCACTGTAGAACATCAGATCACCGCACTGTCCTTATATACATATATTTAAAAACAGCAGAGCATCCAAGTTAGAGGAGGGTATATCCTCACGCACGCGCATTAAAGCACAAGTTTCTTCTCTTTTTTTTTTTGCACTTAACACACAGCAGTGCAAAATGCGCATAGTAGATGTGAATTCCTGCAAAAATGCGCTCACCTTTACACAGCACAGTGCACCCTTTGGGGAGGATTTTTACGCATGATGATTGTCACACATGCATGTTTGCTCAACACAGCACACACAAGTACTTAGACTATAACAGTATGTGGTATAGGAGGACACACACCGAAAGACACCGAGCACCGCTGCATGCATGTATGTGCCGGAGGAGAGGAGAGAGCACAGCCACTGGCGACCACACGCATTCATATTAGTAACCACGGAGAAACCACAGCACTGCGCACACTGACACACACAGCCAGCCAGCGTCCCGTGTCTTCTGTCCTGTAGCGGACGATCCAGCTGCTGCAAGACAGACAGGTGGACAGGAGATTTGGAACCATCGCATATCATAATAAAAGCATAACTTGTGTTGTGCGTAAAAGTTAAGCTTCTTGGCAAAGGCATCTCTTGCGGCAAAAAGCCAATCCCCGCATCACCACTACTACTACAAAATGAAATTTATAATACTATCCAATGTTTATTCTAAAATGCATTCAAATAGTCTTGTTTATCGGATGTCTCGACATATATAGGACCACAAAAGCATACATATGAAGCATCCGAACTGTGCTCACAAAGTGCCGATCCACGTCTTGAGAGAAAACGATCATAAAAACGATTATTATTATTATTATTATTATTATTATAAAGCATCTCCTTCCTCTAGTCTCTTTTTGTCAAATATTGTCTGCTGGTGTCTGGACCTGGAGATCCAGACCAAGTCCGACCCTGTTTACGTGCGCGCTGCTGAGGGGGAGAAGAAAACCGGTAGGGAGGAGGAGAGAGAGAGAGAGAGAGAGAGAGAGAGAGAGAGAGGGAGAGAGACTGCAATATCATTTGTGAATCCCTCTCAGAGTGCTGCAGATAGGGTGCTGCCAACACATGCGGCGCGTCTGCAGGTGAGGAGGGAACAAGAACGAGGCTGAATGTGGTTGGACACACACTGAGGAGGAATTCAACCAAAACGTTTCCTTAAAGAAAAAAGAAAAATAATAATAAGCTGCATCGGATATATAATTGTTTTGATTTTTCTTCCCTTTGCATTGTGGAGTTGCAAAAAAGGAAGAGAGAACTGTGCTGTCGTTGCAAGTGACTTGGAGGAAGAGAAGAGAGCAGCAAACCGGACAGGTAATTTTGGCTTCATATATTCACATCCTCGAGATATCGGAGAGTTTTGGAAACTGCGCGGGCATTTAAATGGACATATATCGTCGGACTGAGGAATATTGCAGCCTCACCATCCAAAAAAAAAGAGGAGATTCTAACCACAGACTGTGAGCACTTTCTGCTGCTGATATGATGCTCGGACTATACATTTTTTTTTGGCTTTTACGCGCATGAAATCCAAAGATCTGTGGGAGCGCACCGAGGTGAGTTGTTGATATCATTGCGCCTTTTTTTTTTAACTATATAACAAGGAAAGTAACATCCAGTGCTGGAGGAAGGAAGGAAGGAAGAAAAAAAAAAGCGCAGAGGAGAGCAGAGGAGAGCAGAGAGAGCTCCGTGCACTTGCTGCTTTTGCACTGCAGCAGCAGCAGGAGCGATGTAGGAAGGCGTCCGGAGGATGAAATGAAGTCTCCCGGATGATGAAGTCTCCGATTATGAAATTTTCTTCGCACATTTTGGGACTCTCCAGTAAGTGATTACATTTTTTTTTTTTTGGGACATTTTAAAAAAAAAAAATTAAAGTGGACATTTTTTTTTTTTTATCCAAGAAGGAGAGAACAATGAGGACTACTGGTGGTGCAGTGGACTATTTGTACTATTGCATGCTCATCCTGCAGCTGGTGCATCAGCCCGCCGCCAAGCAAGTGCTCAGGTACCGCTTGGCCGAGGAGGGACCCGCCGATGTCCGGGTGGGCAACGTGGCCGGCGACCTGGGCATCGTCGCCGGCTCCGGCGAGGTGACATTCACGCTGGAGTCGGGCTCCGATTTCTTCAAAATAGACAACATCACAGGTGAGCTCACCACCAACGAGAGGCGCATAGACCGCGAGAAACTGCAGCAGTGCCAGATGATATTCGATGAGAATGAGTGTTTTATAGATTTTGAAGTGTCAGTGATAGGTCCAGCTCAAAGCTGGGTCGACCTCTTTGAGGGGAAAGTCATCATATTAGATATAAATGACAACACCCCTTCTTTCCCATCCCCTGTCCTGACTCTGTCTGTGGAGGAGAACAGACCAATTGGTACTCTTTACCTGCTGCCCACAGCCACAGACAGAGACTTTGGCAGAAATGGAATAGAGCGATATGAGCTCATCCAGGACAATGGGGAGAACCTCAGGCGCTTGGGCTCCAATGGGGATTCATTCAACGGGAAGAGGAGGTTCGAGGAAGGGGCGAGCAGGAGCAGTGTCTTTGAACTGCAAGTTGCTGACACCACTGATGGAGAGAAGCAGCCCCAGCTCATCATTAAAGGGGCCCTTGATAGGGAACAGAGGGACTCCTATGAGCTCACGCTGCGCGTCCGGGATGGAGGAGATCCCCCTCGCTCCTCCCAGGCCATTCTCAGGGTGATGATCACCGATGTGAATGACAACAGCCCTCGCTTCGAGAAGAGCGTGTACGAGGCCGACCTGCCGGAGAACAGCTCCCCCGGCGCCCCCATACTGCAGCTGAAGGCGGCCGACGCAGACGTGGGGGTTAACGGTCAAATCGAGTATGTGTTCGGGGCGGCCACGGAGTCGGTGAGGAGGCTGCTGAGGTTGGACGAGAGCACGGGGTGGCTGAGTGTGTTGCACCGCATCGACCGCGAGGAAGTGAGCCAACTGAGGTTCACGGTAATGGCCCGTGACCGAGGCCAGCCGCCCAAAATGGACAAGGCCACTGTGGTGTTGAACATCAAGGATGAGAACGACAACGTCCCTGCTATTGAGATAAGGAAAATTGGACGCATTTTCTTGAAAGATGGCATAGCCAACGTGGCAGAGGACGTGGTGGTGGACACACCCATCGCCTTGGTTCAGGTGTCGGACCGCGACCAGGGGGAGAATGGCATTGTGACATGCACAGTGGTGGGGGATGTTCCCTTTCAGCTCAAACCGGCCAGCGAGATGGAGGGCGAGCAGAATAAAAAGAAGTATTTCCTGCACACGTCTGCGCCGCTGGACTATGAGGCCCAGCAGGAATACAATGTGGTCATAGTGGCTGTGGACTCTGGAAGCCCCAGTCTGGCGAGCAACAACTCTCTTATCGTCAAAGTGGGCGACACCAACGACAACCCTCCTATCTTCAGCCAGAATGTAGTAACGGTGTCGTTTCCGGAAAACAATGCCCCCGGCGAGAGGGTGACAACGGTGGCAGCCATCGACGCAGATAGTGGGAAGAATGCTGAAATAGCTTATTCCCTAGACTCATCGGTAAATGGGATTTTCTCTATCGATGCAGACAGTGGAGACATCCGAGTAAACACCATTCTGGATAGAGAGCAAACGGAGCGCTATGAATTCAAAGTGATAGCCAAAGATAAGGGCGGAAGCACTCTACAGGGCTCCGCAACAGTAGTCGTCCTCGTGGCGGACAAGAACGACAACGAACCAAAGTTCATGCAGGATGTGTTCACCTTCTACGTCAAAGAGAACCTCGAGCCAAACAGCCCGGTCGGCATGGTCACGGTCATTGATGCAGATAAAGGCCAAAATGCAGAGATGAGTCTTTTCATCGAGGAGGAGGAGGAAATCTTTTCTATCGAGAACGACACTGGGACTATTTTCTCCACCCTGTCCTTCGACAGGGAGCAGAAAACCACATACACGTTCCGCGTCAAGGCCGTGGACGGCGGCGATCCTCCCAGATCGGCCACCGCCACGGTTTCTCTCTTTGTCATGGATGAAAATGACAACGCACCAACTGTCACTTTCCCAATCAACAGCTCCTACACCCTCCTCCCCCCATCCAGTAACATCAGAACAGTAGTCAGAACGGTCATAGCCACCGATACCGACACCGGCATCAACGCAGACCTGACCTACAGCATCATTGGGGGGAACCCCTTCAGGCTGTTTGAGATCGATGGGGGCACCGGGGTCATTTCGCTGGTGGGGAAGTTGGAGCTGAAGCACTACGGCCTCCACAGACTAGTGGTCCAGGTGAACGACAGTGGCCAGCCTTCACAGAGCACCACCACGCTAGTTCACGTGTACGTTAACGAGACACTGTCCAATTCCACAGTTGTGGACACCCAGGTGGCTAAGAGCCTGAGCACGTCCCTCAACACCAACATTGCCGGTGACCCCAACTATGATCTAAGCAAACAGCGGCTAAGCATTGTAATCGGAGTAGTTTCGGGCATCATGACGGTCATCCTCATTATCTTAATCGTCGTCATGGCCCGTTACTGCCGCCCAAAGAACAAGAATGGCTACGAGGCCGGCAAGAAGGACCACGAAGACTTCTTCACGCCGCAGCAGCACGACAAGTCAAAGAAGCCCAAGAAAGACAAGAAGAAGCAGAAGTCCAAACAGCCGCTCTACAGCAGCATCGTCACCGTAGAGGCCTCCAAACCCAACGGGCAGCGCTACGACGGCGTCAACGAGAAGCTGTCGGACAGTCCCGGCATGGGCCGCTACCGTTCGGTCAACGGAGGGCCGGGCAGCCCAGATCTGGCACGGCACTACAAGTCCAGTTCGCCGCTTCCCACTGTCCAGCTTCACCCGCAGTCGCCGACAGCTGGAAAAAAGCACCAGGCAGTTCAGGACCTGCCCCCTGCCAACACCTTTGTTGGCACCGGAGATAACATATCCCTTGGATCTGACCACTGCTCTGAATACAGCAGTCAAACTATCAACAAGTACAACAAACAGGTAAGAAGACACGTCTCCATGTTCCTTTTTTTTTTTTTTTTCTCCCCCCCCTCCACCACTCTTAAATGTCTTCTGTTTCTTCCTCTTAGCGTTCTCTCCGCCATAATGCTTTCTGACAGGGCTAGTCTCAGTAGTCTTGTTGCCTTTATGGTGCTAATGTGTGTCAAGTTAGCGGCATTGATCTGTTTTGGTTTGGAGTGCCATTCACATGTGATATTGAAAGGGACGAGAAAGGTTTAGATTAGCTTACGAAGGGGTAGGGGGGATTGTTACCACTCGATCAAACGCGTTCCAACTTTTTCCCCCCCTTTTATCCCGGCATGTGTTGAGGCTGCCTTTTCCGTCTGCGGTGTCACATCTGCTAACCTTCGCAAATATGTGTCGGAGTGTTGTAGACAGCTCACATAAGGGTTTGGTTTGCAGTTATTTTATCCCAGAGGGGAGCACGCCAGGGGCCGGCTAAACTCCCCCCCACCACCCCCTTAGCCATGTCAAGCCCTGCCCTGCACCTCTTGTCTGTGACAAGGCCGCCTTGTGAAAGAGAGAGAGAAAACACAAAAGAGAGAAAGGTAGATGTAGGGCGAATGCAGCACAAACATGGGCTTTGTGAGTCAGTTTTACAGTCACGGCTTGAGTATGAACATCTGGCCAGGAAGGCATATTAACATTCCTCCGCACTTCGGGGTCTGCATCAATTCATTGACCTCGCGGCGAAATTGGACGTTTTTATACCACCTCCCATATTGTGCCTCGTCTCCTTTTACTCCCTTTATCCGCTCCCTCGTATATAAATGTCTGCCATCTTCTACCTGCTTTTTCTTCCACTCTCCTCCACACCCTCCAGCTCCAGCTTTGTGTTTTTTCTCTTTTCCTTCTTCCTCCCAGTAAATCTTCCATTTGCAGTGCTGGGAAGAGAAAAAAAAGGTGTGGGTGGCATGATGTGATATTCAAATGTGGGCTTTTATCAGTTCAGTTTATATATATATATTTTTTTTGGCTGTTTTCCCCCCCCCCGCTGTGATGTGCAACAACAGCAAGAAACAAAGTTAATACATAATGAAGTCAGCTGATTTGCGTTTTTCAGGGAAAAAGAACACTATTGTTTTATGTGTTTTCCGTGGCAGTCTAATGAATTATTGATCTTTCTTTTACCTGGTGTCAGCACTACACTTTTAGAAAACCTGGAGTGCTGTTTTCTCTCAGCTGGATTGTTACCTTTTTTCCCTCCATTTTCTGGTTTTTGATTTCCTCTTTCTTTTTTTACTCGAGGTATCTCTTTGTTCACGTTCTTATTATTCAATGCCCACTGTCACCCCTCAAACTCTCCTTCGGCCCTGTGTAGTACATCCTTGCATGCCTTGCATACCCCCTCTGTATTCCTTTTTCTCTCCGTTTTTTGCAGCCTTCGCCACATCATACCCTTTACAATGGTGCTCTCTGCCTTTTTTACTTGCAGCGGTTTCTTCTTAAATCTCCACTCATCTCTTTATATCCCTCTCCCCCTCCCTCTTGCTGTTACTCCCCTCAAATCATTTCACTCCCCTTTTTTACTTCTTCTTCTCTTCCCTCTGCTCTGTCTCTAACAGCTTCTAATATGGTGTATTCACTGAGCTGCTTCCCAGAGTGTGAGGAGTGCTGTTGCTTTCGGATGTCTCCTGCATAATTAAAAGGGCACTCTATTTGCTGCTGCGGCAGCAGCATGTATTGTGTGTCACTATGCTCCACTTATATAATTATTTATTTACTCTCTACATTAATGCTGTGGTAACTTTTATGGACTGTGCGTTTGTTAGCAGGCAGTGTCATGGGAGAAACCATAATGCACAAAGAGTCTTTTCTTGTGATTCTTTGGGGCATTTAAATTGTAATAGTGAAGCAAGTGTTTACTGGTCTACTGGGCAATGTCATCTATGTGTATTGTGGCCTGTTAGGTGTTTAATATACAATAGCTAGCAGGTATTCAAATTGCCTTTTATATCCCACGGGCTCAGTAAATACTCACTGTTGATGCATTATGTTGATGTGAATAAAAGGGGTGAAATTTAATGGTCGCACAAGAGAGCTAATTGAAGAGAAGGTGTGTGTTTGTGTGCTCCGATTATGTGACATTAAACAGCCACCTCTGTATTAGAGTAAAGTAGCGAAGCGGTCATGCTCTCGATTTTAGGGACGGCGAGAAAATATTCCGCCGTCACATAAGTGCCACTACAGCTTAAAGACATAATAAAACACTCAAGGGCACTCGTGTTCCCCCAGTTAAGGGAACAATTTGTGCAAAATCTGGATTAGTGGGAGTACCAGTGACATTATATTTGTATTTTTCTTAGAGTTTAGTTTCTTTCTTGAGATTTATTCCTATTGCAGAGGTTATATTTAAATGTGTTTTTACACACATGTGGCCACAAGTGAGGGATGTGTAAGATTAATGATGAGGGATGTTTTTCATTGTGTGCCCATATACACTCCCTCGCCCACAAAACCCTTCCCTTTCACCACTCCCTCTCTTTTTTGTCCGTCTCTGGGAAGAGATAGAGACAGGCACAAGAAAGACGGCCCTGTTAGCGGCGTAGAGAATGGCCCCTACTGTTTCACAAGGGACTCAGGGGGGTCGGGGTGGAAAGAAGAAGAAGAAGAGAAAGACGGGGAAAGGGAGAGAATAGTGCTGACCATTGACTGTAATCTCTTGAGGTATCGGGTTCCATCTTTCCTCACTCTCGTCGCCTACCCAATCTTACAAAAAACTGCGCAGGCAACCTGCTCGGGCAGGTAACCAGGCAACTGAGGGAGTTAATCGGCGAGGCGAGCCTTTCTTTTTTAGCCCATCAGACATTTAAACAGTCATTAAGCCGATCTAGCAGTGAGGGAGAAGCCCTGTTGAGGCTCGATCAGGAGGGGCAACAGACTTGACATTTCATCTCTTTCTGTAACTCCATTGATCGGGACTCCTTCATATTTCTTCCTGTTTTTTTTCCGCCGGCTACATTACACTCCGCTCCGTAGTCCGATCCTTACATCTGAAGGCTGATGAGTAGTGCGTGCACTTAACAGAACACTTAACTGTATTACTTTTGGCAGTAGCTTCTGTTGCATCCAGTGCCAGAAAATAATGCTGTCCGACCGTAATGTAGTGAGGAATGAAATCACTTAGCCGCCGAATTAGCACGAGCCATCAGCTTTTGTTTTATCGTTGCACTTCAAAGCGCCACTCGTTGCCCAGGTGGATCACTTTTAATCAGCGGTGAGCCACAGCAGCTTGTATTCTGTGCTCTCGCGGCGTTTAGCCCCTCAGGGCAGGCAGAGCACCCGGTCCAGACTCTTATAGCAGGTTATCCTGCCTCGGGGCTGATGCAGCAGGCAGAACTGGACGTTGTCCTTACCCAAGCCCTCCCGGTGTTCACCACCCGTGCTCTGGCCAGCTGTTCCTCCCGCCGCGTTATTGTAACCGCGACCTCTTCAAAACGCGAGATGAATACAAGCCGGAGGAGCATCTGATTTGCATAGGGCAAATCCTCGCCCCGGCCAAACAATATCACCATGCAAATGGAGGTCACCTGGTTGGTGTTTGTAGCCAAAACATAGATTGCCCTTCAGGCTCCCAGGCACATCAGGAAACCAATATGGAAATGCGGTGCTTTGCCTCTCTCGGCCTCATTTGTTTTAACCTACAAAATGTAGCTGCGTTAAACACCTACGAGAAGCCACAACTGACCTAATTGAGGTGTCTTCAGTTTGATAGGAACACCTGTGCACAGGATTGCGCAATCATGTCCGAAACCTCTGTGTGCTTTTCTTTGGGCAGTCATCACCACTTAATCCCCCCGATGGCACGATTTGATCTGTGAAACTGTTGTTGTCACTCATTGAGCTCAATAATGTAATTACTAGATAAGAGGTTCCACGGGAGTTTTAACAATGTTTGGTCATCCCCCCACCCTCCACGGCTGCTAATACAGGTCAGCTTATTTTCTCGGAGAAAGCAGAGAAAGTAGTAACTTTTCTTAATCATCATCATTTAAAACTGTCAGTATATCCTGACAGTAGTGCATGAGACAGAAAAAAAGCACATTCCTCTGCCTCCTGTGCTCCCTAATGGCATTTGCAAGATTTCAACGTGCCGGAAGGAAAACAACCAATCAGAGCCGAGCTGTCTCTAAAGCAGATGTCAATCGCCGCTATTAATCGCCTTAAATGTTTTCATAAACATATTTTAGTGCACTGTTTATCTGTAAAATGAGAAAGTTCTCTCCGGTTGGTGGGCGGTCCTTGGTTTTCAACATGGCGGTTGGGTCACAAAGTTTCCTATTTTACAGCTAAACAGTTCACTATGAGATGTTTCTGAAAACTAGGGCTGTCAAAGTTAACACAATAATAACACATTAATACAATCGATCTTTCGGAGGTTGTAGCAGCCTCGGTTTTAAGGTTAGAGTGAAGATCCGGTTATCATATGAAATTTTGGCGAGGAAAAAACTGTCATGGCCATTTTCAAAGGGCTCCCTTGACCTCTGACCTCAAGATATGTGAATGAAAATGGGTTCTGTGGGTACCCACGAGTCTCCCCTTTACAGACATGCCCACTTTATGATAATCACATGCAGTTTGGGGCAAGTCATAGTCAAGTCAGCACGCTGACACACTGACAGCTGTTGTTGCCTGTTGGGCTGCAGTTTGCCATGTTATGATTTGAGCATATTTTTTTTATGCTAAATGCAGTACCTGTGAGGGTTTCTGGACAATATCTGTCTTTTTTGTGTTGTTAATTGATTTCCAATAATAAATATATACATAAATTTGCATAGAAAAAAGCGTATTTGCCCACTCCCATGTTGATAAGAGTATAAAAAACTTCACAAATCTCCCTTTATGGCACATTTTGAACAGATAAAAACTGTGCGATTAATCGCACACTATTTTGATCAATTGACAGCCCTACTGACAACATTTGTGGAGAGAAATTGGCATTACAGTAACATCATCTTGATTCATCATTTGATCAGCGCTCAGTGCTTGATCGGAGTTCAAACTGTCTTGCTGAACAAAACGTGCAAGTATCATTAACGTTTGTTTGCCACGGAGCTTATTTTCTGCAAATAATCCAAAACTCAATGGAAAAATACCATTGGCTTTTTGTCGAGGGAACCCAGGGGGGATGATAACTTCCATGTTGGCCTACAAAAATACGTCATCCCTGTAGTACTTTATTAGGAGCACACAGAGGAGCATTTCACAGATTATCTGTCTCATGTACTACTGTCAGGATATAGTGATTGTTTTATAAATATAACATTTGACCATATTTGCTCAAAGTTACTGACTGCAGCTTTAAATCTGACTTTCTATATCAGTAAGTTGCAAAGTCAGTGGAAGCAACCTGCTCATTATCACACTAGAATAAGTATGAAAACAGTTTTTATAGCAATTTAACTGCATACCAGGATGAGGTGCCAAAGGTGAAACACAATCTGGAAATCTTGCATTTAGTAAGAAATGAGATTATGTGCAATGAGCTGGTTTGTTTATTGCCACATTATTATTAGCGCTTGCCCTTTTTGTGCGGCGCCTCGTTCCGCCGACTGTGGCTAATTTGATCAAAATTGTTTTGGATCTATTACGGCTTAATTCAATCTACGGCTGCTCGGGCTGCTGCTCGGGCTTTTGTTGTTTATGTTCTGAAAGGAAAAATGGAAGGAGTAAAGAGTGCACAGTAATACTCGTGAAATTGCAGCGGGCAGCATTTTCTGGTATAATTTGGTTTGGTGATTTGAATGCATTCGCTCTGAGGCAATTACTAATCTTAAGGATTAGACTTACCTGATACGCTGGCAGGAATGGTGGGGACTGGGAGAGGAAGTCAGAGGGAGATTGCTATAGCTGGCTTCTGCTATATTACTCTGCATAATATGTTAATACTGACACTTCCTGTTTCTAGAGGTGGAACCCGTGAAAAAGTGTTCGTTTCTATCTCTTTGTCTCTCTTTTCTGCATACAATAGATGAGCCAGTGAGCTCCGTTGTCTTCGCGTGGAAATAAATACTCATGATTGAAGGAGCCCCAACTCATTCGCCAACATTTGTCATGATAAGATGCCAGAATACAGAGGAAAAAAGGGGGTTGAGGGAAGAAACAGACAAGAAATTTAAGCCGCATGCCACCTTGATTGCTCTCCACGCCGCTGATTGTAAGTGGCAGTGTCGGGGATGCCACCTTCTTCTCGCCGCTTCTTTCAATTTGATGTCATCGAGAATGGAATTTCATTTCATACTCGGCAGCGATCGCATTAGATAGGGCTCGCCAGGATAAAGCCGATTCATTTCTGCAGATTTGCCTTTCCTGTGGCACTATCAATCATCGCGCACACTCACTCGCCGTTTGCAGACTTGTTTTTTCACGGCAAAATTGTTAGGAGGAGTTTGCACAGTGAATTGACTTTTACAAGGCTCCCAAGGTCTATGATACGCCGCGCTAGCCTCGTTGTTTCCTCTCATAGCTGTCCTCTTGTATCGACTGCTGGAAGCAAAGAACCGACCAAATGAGAACGTCGCTTAGCTTCACTGCCTCGCAGCCCCGGGGAATATAGTTCTGTGTCGGTGAGCTGGATCACAGCACGGATCAGACGTGAAGCTTGTTGTTTGTGAGACTAATGGGCAAAACAGGATTTTGTTTACCGTGACACAGCTACCTCATCAAAATTGCAAAAATGTCAGCCCCGTAATGATGCGATTTTTGTTGTTGTTGTTTTGCAGAAAAGGTCACTGGCCGTTTGTTCGCTTGATGTTGATTCAAACAGGTGGCTTTTTTTCTCCTCTTGATTCTCTGATGAGCAAAGTTTCTCTTCACGTCTCCCTCTCTCTCTCTCTCTCTCTCCGTCCATCCCTCACTGTGGAGACGATGAATCAGGTGAATCACTCCCTGTCAGTGTTGCTCACATGGGGTGCAGGGTGTCAAGGGAACTGGTAGCGGGGTCCGTGGCCTACCTGTCAGGGGGGGCGGCGATTTAAACCCCCCCATACAGCATCCAGCCACGTCGTCACACGCGGCCTTCGTGAAAATGAGAATAAGAGCCGTGAAACCAAGACACCATGATTTACCCCTTCCCGAGTGCCACCTTTTTTTGCTCCGGCAGCCAACCGTAAAGCTCCTTAGCACAAAGTGGACAAAGACACGTTAACTGACATATTGTCTCCCAGATGCTGGACTTAGTAAGAAGATGTGTTGACAGGGGAAAAGTTAATCGAAGCGTATTTAATAAGTACAACCTTCACCCAGGGTTCAGGTTCACATAGATTTTTTTTTTTTAAACGCTCTGACAGACATGCACCTGTTCTGCCTCCCCCCACAACGTTGACCTTCCTCTTTTGTATCTGAAATATTAACACGCGCCGAGACCTCCTGACTGCATTAGACACATTAAGAATTGTCCGGGTTAAATAATGCATCCGAAAAAGCTCGTACAAAAGGATATAGCGTTTTATTAACAGGCTGCAGTCATACATATTTTGCTAAGCAGCATGAGTATAATGGATATGACTTGACTCGAGGAAGGTTGGAAGAAATAGGACAGCTTGACTGCTTCTATTAGCCCTGTTTTGGTGCGGCTCCCACCATGTGGCCCCCCCAAATGAGATTATGTGTGTATGAAACAGGAGGTAGAGCACTCACCGACCATCCATCAAAGCCTGGGGGGACCTGTGCGAAAGTTTGTGCACGTGTACTCGGCAGGGTACGCTCACTGTGAGGACGCGTGTGTGAGGGTGTGATAAAGCGTGTACAGTATGAATGTGTGTTTGTGTATCCTGTGAGGGCTGGAGAGGAGTGGGGGGCGGAGGGGCTCCGCGGTTCAGCCTCTCCATCATCCCGCACGCCGTGCACACACGCGGCGACATGCCTGAGAGGGTTTCAATATCCTGTGTGTGTGTGTGTGTTGCTGTGTTTACCGAAGGAATGCAGTTCATTATATTTGTCTGGTTATTACATATACTCTCTACACACACACCTGCGTACAGAGGCACATGGAGCCCGAAGGCTAGAGCAATCCTCAACCGTTAAAAAAAAAAAAAAACACCACGACAAGCTAGAGCTATGGATGATGCGACTCCCGGTACCCGCGAGCGCCCTCGAGCAAGGCACCGGGAGCTCCTTTTGCCCCCAATTGAGCTATTTATTGGACACTGCTGCTGTGACTAATAATGTGTAAACCAGCCGTATTAAAACTCTGCAGATGTGTGCAAAAAAAAAAAAAAAAAGCTGAAATATTCATTAGCGGGAGAAGCCCCCCCTATCGACGAGGCCCTACCTGGCAGAGAGCAGACTATTAGCCGGGCCCGATAACTCTTGTCAGGGGCTGGAAGAGTCTGCCTGCCTGCCTGCCTGCCTGCCTGCCTGCCTGCCTGCCTGCCTGCCTGCCTGCCTGCCTGCCTGCCTGCCTGCCTGCCTGCTGAAGAATGAAGGTCACGGGGCAGCTGGAGTTACGAGCGGCCTCGCTGGGTAGCTGCTATCAAATCAAATGAAATATGAAGTCCAGCCAGCTTTTTTTTTATTATTTGGGAAAATGCTAATTTCTCAATTTTTCTCTTTCTTGGTGTGCACTTTCGTCACACTGGAATGTGAAGAAGGCAGACCTTCTACGCAACATCGATAATAACATCTTCAGTGTCCATCTTACATCTCAGTTAAAGGTGCTGCATTAATACTTGTATATACCACCATCTATTTGCTATGTAAAGATATAGAGGAGTGATGTCTACCTGAGCAGAGTATGAAGTCACTCTCCCTCTGTGTTGTGTTGTAATCCGAGCTTCTCCGTGCTTTATTGACATAGTGCCTTTTAGTGCTTGTTCGTGCATGTGATCGTGCCCCACTGGCTAGCTAACGGCCGCCGCTCTGCACTGCTCTCATACGGACGGTTAAAGCCGGTAACGCCGTCCCGACCGACGGCGCCGTTTCGGAAGCGTAGCACACGCCCTCAGGTTCCCCCCTCCGGGTTAACACTGTTAGATCTGTCAGCAGTGTTGCGGTTGTTTTCACTGTTAGTGTTACTGATAGCACCGTTAGCTCTCAGTGGACTTAGCCGTCGCCATGTTGAGAGCCATGCGGAGGCAATAGAGATGCTCCAAATCTCACATTTAGCACCTTTAATGTTACCTCGCACGGCAGCTGGATGAATCACGGGATCACATAGCACACAAAAATCCATCTCGTCAGGCTTCAAGTAATAGGTTTGTGACCGGCAAGCCAGACTAAGGACCAATCAGCATTCTGTGAGGAGCTGGGTAGCTACGGGCGTAACTTAGGTTTTACCATAGTGTGATGGTGCCTTCAAATGGGGTCGTTCACGAGAAGAGTCCATATGAACGCCCCCATCTTTTGGTATTCACAACCTCGTAAGTGGAAAGTTTCTGAAAGCTCAGAGTTTACGAGTTGTGACGTGTTTGGTGACGTTGTCAGAAATGGGGGAGGCCATGGAAGTACATTTTTTGGTGCATAATAAGTGTATACAATGTAATTTTACTCGTATATTGGTTTTCTTCATAATTTTATTGTCTGAGGAAAATGTCAGAATGTCAGTTACATCAGAACTGGAGAGTATTTCTTCATTGAAAGAAGAGCAATGTACGCTGATGTTTCCACCTTCAGTCAGTTTTGCTTTCATTAGTCTGATTGACAGTCGGTTCATCCAATCACCTGCCATGTATTTTTTTTTTTAACGGGCCTGCCCTTTTCCAAACAGTTTCCAATGACGACCCCTCAGATGGTTCTGTGTAACAAACCATCTGGCGGGTCAGGTTACCTTTAATGATTCAACGTCATATAAAAAGGGGAGGACAGAGAATCCTCTAGATATCCTTAAAAGGACAAACTGAATAAAAGTGTACTGCCGGTAGGCTGAGACAAAAGCACCTTTTGTTCTATGACTTTATCTTGGTTATATTTAGAGCTGAAGGATCGCTCAATCAATCAATTAGTTGAGAATGAAAATTAATCGCTTCATCAAGCAGGAATGCCAAACATTTCCTGGTTCCAGCTTCGTAAATGTGAAGTTTTTATGCTCAACATTGTCATGTATGATGTTAAACTGGTGTATCTTTGTCTCTGGGAAACTATAATGTTCATATTTCACCTATTTTCACGAATTAATCGATAATGATATTTGAGTGATGTGTCCAAAAAAACAAGTACAACAAGTTTCTACATGATACATAAGTGGCAGATTTTACTCAATGGAAATATATGGCCTTGAAAAGTTTTATTCTAATGGAGAGCTTTTTATATTTCTACCAGGATAAACTCTATATACAGTTCTTCATATGCCGTATATTCCCATACGCCAGCCCTGTTGGAAACTGCAAAATAAAGTGGAGAAGACTCTAATGCTGGCTTTAGTCAGACAAATTCTACTGTGGATTGAGGAGCTCCAGACATTTAATATGGTTTCAGGTATTGATTTGTGGCACCTTGCCCTATAGCCTGTTTATTATCTAGCTTTGGTTTCACCTTTTCTTCGCCGTATCTCAGGAGATGGAGTCCTCCCTCTCTCTCTCTTCCCCGGCAACAAGGTTCTTAGTAACAACTACAAATAGTCAATCAAACCGGCCACTGGCAAAGAACGGCCATTTTTGGTTTGGGCGAATGAGTGGGTGGACTCAGGTGCTTTTGCTCTGTTTGCTGCAGTTATGAGGGAGTGAAACTGAGGGAGGGGGATGTAATCAAGACTGAAAGACCGGTCTTTGACATGGTTCATTTAGTCTGAGTTGGTCCATTGCAACACTTGGGACACAATAGCCAATTGCAAAATTACAGAGTGGATTCAGTGGTGAGAAGCGCCTTGAGGGGTGGGAAGTCCACAGAGGGCGAGGCAAAATAGGGAATGTTGTTACATTTGTTGCCGTTTTCCTTCCAGGTTGATGAGGTCTGGGATCGTGGGGAAAAGGCGAGGACATCAATCAAATTGACACGTCCGGGGGCGGTAAAATGATTAGAATAATAGTAAACAAAGCTGCTTTAAAACACGAGCTGGCTTTTTCATACTTTACCTCAACTTTATTTCAAACCCAGCCTTTTGCTTAATAAGCTTCACTTAACGTCAGATTCATCACATTTAATCCGCCCGTGATGATATATTAATAACAGACTTGAGCGGAAGGAGGCGAACTGCTGGGAACATAAGTGCATAACGGAAGCCTATCACACAGTGAAGGGGGCTCTTATGAAGCGGTGACGCGAGGGGAGAGCTCGTAGCCGCTTTGACAAGCAGCTAAAGTGCCCACATGGGCGACATTTACAAGTGTGTGTCGTGGCGATCCCCCCACCCAGCCGGACTTAGAGGGGAAGACTTTCTGTTTAATCACCATCAGGATTCCTGCAGCAAATGTTTGAGCAGCGGCGGATTACTTTCCCCCCGTGAAGCCAATTGTGGGGCGATCGTTTGATGTCGACGCAAATGTGCTTAACATGCAAACCGCTCTCGCCTCCCTTTTCCCTTCCCCTGCACATTTGAAAGATTTACGTCAGGGCGTGTGCATATGTGTGTCTACTCTTTTGAGTCTCTTTGAATAAGCCTTTTCTTTGCCGAGGCAGCCTCTTCTCTTGGTGAATTGGGGAGTGGGTGGGGGGGAAGTGACATGACAATTGGAGACCTTGTAATTTATGTTTAAAAATGCCAGCGTTATCTGTGCCAGCGTGATTCTGTTTGAACAAGGAGGCGCACTGGCGGAGGGTCTTCAGTCGCTGTTTAAAAAGCGTATGCCTTGTTGTTTGCTTAGGAATCCTTGGTGGGCTATCCATTGTTACTATGGCAATATACAGTACCTTCCGCCGCGCTCACCCCCACCCACTCGCAAACTTCTCCCATGGCCGCATGCCTGGAGATTTTTTAAAAGGTTTTCGGCTGCTCTCTCATCTTGCTTGTACCCGGTAATTCAGACACATCACTGCCAAAAGCGGAGCTCGGGGCAACGTCCTCCCGCAAAAAAAAAAAAAAGTCACTTTATTCTAACAGCGTTGGCCCGGAGTTGGATGAGGCGTGGGAACGTCATGTTCCACTAAACTCTTTTGATAAAAGCCACCTGGGCAAGCAGGGAGCATTTCAAAGATGAAGGTCCCTGAACACCAAATTGGCAGCAGTTGCTTCACTACAATGGGCTCATCTCTTCTCTGTGTCACAGCTCCTGAGGGACCCTTAATTTACGGCCCTACCCACTTTGAGTTCTTGATTCATGAGATCAAATTAGACAGTGAGGGGAACATCAGTGGCTGCACAATACTTTGCTCTATAACTCTAATTCCGGCACTACCTCAAGTCTGGTCGCTGGTTAACCATTCACACATCTATTCCTGCCTGGGAAATGGGTTGAACATTTGGAATAGAGTGCAGCGGGAATGAATCCTAAAACCCAAAAATGAGTTAGCATTTTAGCTCTTCCGATTCCCTCGTCTGGAAGTCAATGGTTTTTTGAATGGGTTTTTAGTTAGATGCTTGAAATAACAACACAGTCTCACGGCAGTTCTTGAAATAGTCACATAATTTAATCTATAAATTGAATCTATTAGATTCGTGTTCATAGACACAAATTTAAAAAAAATGTTTCACGACTTTCAACAACATGTGATGCATGTGTCACTTTCAGCTCCAGTCTTTTCAAAATAAAACTACTTAGTTAGGTTTAGGAATAGATCGACTTGGTTAGGCTTTCGCAACAAAACTACTTAGTTAGGTTTAGGAATAAATCGACTTGGTTAGGCTTTGGCAACAAAACTACTTAGTTAGGTTTAGGAATAGATCGACTTGGTTAGGCTTTGGCAACAAAACTACTTAGTAAGGTTTAGGAAAATATTGACTTGGTTAGGTTTAGGCAACAAAACTACTTAGTTAGGTTTAGGAAAAGATCGTGGTTTGGGTTACAATAACTCTGGAAGTGTTGTGTTTGGAAGTTACGTGGCAAATAAATCAACTTTGACTTGTTGTTTCACATGGGACACGAACAACGGTCTCCCTGGCAAAAGTCCTGTCCCATCCACCCCGTTTGCCGTTCTTTATACTTCCCGGTTCACAATTACGTGGATTACAAAAAAAATGATTTTGTGTCGACTATCACGAAAAAAAATTGAAATTCGTGTCCATGTACACGAATCAATACATACAATTTTGTGAGTATTTCACAAACTGCTGTGCGACTGGGCTGAAAATAATGTTCTGTAATTAACACAAGCTGAAGAGATTTTAACGTTTTGTTCTACGATAGAAAATATGTATAATAATTCGTAAGCCTTTATGTGTCTTAAAAAAGGCGGTTCCTAACAAGTGGCTAAATGATGCTACTAAATGTCATCACCCCGACTCATCCGTCTTTACGGCCTCGTTGTGTATACTCACGCTCATGCAACCGCGATGTGGTTTGTTTATAGCCTAACGTTAGCTTTTTTATTTCTTGCGATTGCGTTAACACTTAAAAAATCATGAAAATGGTGTTCATTTGTGGAGATTATCTTGCTGAAAGAAAACTTGCACATATCATAAATGTGTGTTTGCAACAGAGCTTATTCTCTGCAATAATCCAAAACCCAATGGAAAAATACCCTGGTCAAGGGAACCAGTCCGATGCTAACTTCATGGGTGGCCAACAAAAATACGTCATCCCTGGAGCACTTTTATCTCAAATACAATATGTCCACCATATTTATTTTTTTGGGAGCCAGGAGAGAAGTATGAGCTTGATGTGGCTCAACAAAAGCATTTAAAAAGATCTGAGTCATCCGAGCCTTTTGAGAAAAGACACGCCTCTGCAAGGTCAAGTCTAATATTGATGAAATCTAGTGTTTTCAAACATACCAGAGCATCAAAAAGCCATGAATCTTAACGGCAGATGAAACAAGTCCTCTGCATTTCATCCCGTATCTGAGGAGTGTGACGGCTGAATAGCAATGAATTCATTCAGACAGATTAAAAGAGCCGGTGTCAAGGATCAGAAGGGAGGAATGCTGAATAAATACTGTATGTCCAAATGACCAAAAATGTGTGTGGAGATTCAAAAGGTATGCCGGCGACTCATCAGCCTGCACGCAGCTCAAAAGACAGAAACTAGAATGACAGGAATGAGCTGTGGGTTTGTGTGTGAACCTAGCTCTTCGCTGTAAACACTCCTGGCACGCATGTGTCCTAATGAAGTGGGACTGTGACGACAGGAATGTGTGTGATTGTAAGTCGCTGCAGAATTGCCCCCGGGACTGCCTGCGGCGTTTTAACATGTCTGCTCTTTGTACTTACACGGCTTAATGAAATAAACACTCACCTTTTTTAACCCTTGCGTTTGACAATTAGCTCACGCCTTCATCTGGTATGAACATGTAGAATTTTAAAGATACCAATTTTTCAGCAAATGCAAATTTTAAAGGCGACACATCATTCGTTTTTAGATCTGTATAAATGTAGCTCTATAACTAATGAGTGCCTTCATTTATGGAGTTTTAAAGGGGACATATGCTCATTTTCAGGTTCATACTTGTATTTTGGGTTTCTACCAGAACAGGTTTACATGTTTTACTGTTCAAAAAACACATTATTTTTCTCATACTGTCTGTCTGAATATACCTGTATTCACCCTCTGGCTGAAACGCTCCGTTTTAGCGGCTGTCTCTTTAAGACCCCCTCCTGAAAAAGCCCAGTCTGCTCTGAGTGGCTTGCGAAAAAAATACCGTTGAAAAGGTTGTTCTTAAGCTGTGGGCAACCATGTCTCCCACAAAATTACGTTCCCATACGACTAAACAGCATTCTCAATTACATTTTGAGGGTTTTAAACACTTGGTTAACATTGTAAACAAACCAAAAAAATGCAACAACACTACTTGGTTAGGTTTAGGAAACAAAGCTACTTGGTTATGTTTAGTAAAAACCATCATGGTTTGGCTTAAAATGACTATGTAAGTTTTCCTGGGGGGAAGTCCTGTGTATATTTGTTAGCCGCTGCCGCCATTTTGGACTGAAAACGCTTATTATATTTATAATTTTTTATTGTTCAACACAGGAATATGACGATCGAATTGAAATAATTTAGTTTTACTTTTAACGGCACTTTTTAGGCGGACGTTTTACTGGCGTCCGGTAGTCGCTTTCAGTCCAAAATGGCGGAAGCGTAGCTTTGCTGCTGGGCGCTGACGTTGCAATGGAACGAACAATCGACTTTCACTTCTTGGCAATATACGTTCTTTATTATATTCATTATTTTAACATGAACCTTTCGTTTAGACACGCTTGTGTATTACATCACTTGCTGTGGCCTTCGGTTTAGTTGTATGGGAATGTAATTTCTTAGGAGACAGGGCTGGCTGATGAGCCTATATGTGACATAGGAAGGGGAGCTTGTTGAATCACATGTTTTCTGATCAAGGCAGCACACAAAAAACTGACTGAGTTGTCTTATTTCTCAGTGTGTTGGTCGGTCCGGATACCCAAATGTATGTGCACAAGCACTGAAAAAAAAGCGAGGTTTTCATGATGTGTCTCCTTTAATCAAACATGAAATATTAACCTTGCATATATGGACTTCATTGCCAGGCCTCAGCAGAAGCTTTAAATACATTACCCCCCATCCTCTAAAGCAGGCACAGGCTGCCTTTAGGAACACACTGTGGCTCCTGTTTGATTACTAGCCTCAGCGTCTCTGCAGACTTTCTGTCAAAGCTCATAATGAACACTGTGGGCAGCGAGCGGTGTGCACCTCTGTGCGCGCGCGATAAACCGAGGGGAGAACAAAGGTGTCATGTGTGTCTTTGCATGTGCGAGACATGTTCCTCAGGCGTCAACCTGCACCAGCGCTGCTCGCAACTGAAACTAAATTTCACCTGCCCGCCTGCAGTGGCCCCGGTCTGTTTTTCACGGCTTAGCGTTGCAAGCGAGCTCACTGTTAGGCGAGACGGCGTCTAAGGCTCAGCTGTTTTTTTATTAACAGCCAGGAGGTGTAAAAAGGTTGAGACTGAGGAAGACGGAGGTGAAAAAAAAACGACGTGGATTACCGAGCAAGCACTCCAAATTGACACTGTTGAACTGGCAAAGTGTACAAACCCAACATCCTCTCATTGCTCGAGCCTTTCGGCGCGCATTCACACGAGTCATGTGATTTTTCAACACCGAAAACTAGAATATGCTGTCAAAATGCGGGGTTGCAAGAAACAACAGTAATTAATGTACAGTGTGATCTGAGAGTGATGCATTATGTGTGTGTGTGTGTGTGTGTGTGTGTGTGTGTGTGTGTGTCGATGCTGCCTCACGTGTTTACCTTGCATCGGCACAATGACAACAACAATAGCGGCGGCACCAGGAGGAGGCCTCCCTTTGTGTTGCAGCACAAGCCGATACACCGAAAGGGAGTGACAGGTTTGAAAAATTGGCAAACAGCGTTTGCTGGAAGGCTTCCTTGGGGCTTGGGTACCGTTTGGAATCATGTGCGAATGCAGAGGAGTGTGAATGAAAAATAGCTGTGTGATCCTGCCATGTTGCTTCTGTCAAGAATGCGTGATTTCGCTTCCCGCTCCTCTCTCTCCCTCCCCTCCCGTCGCTCGCTGTCATCCTCATCATCTGCCCCTCAAAAGCTTTCTCTCTCTCTGCTTCTCATCATCTCTGTTTTAACACTCTATTCTCTCACCAGCCTCCTCTGTGTTGTCTCTCTCTCTCACACTCTCACTATCCTCCCCCCCCCTCTGTTCCTTCCAGCTTAGCGGACGTGGTTATTTGAGGCTTAGAATCCATAAAACCCGCCTTAGGTGTGTTTGCTTTTGTTACTTTCCCCCAAACCGGTGCCACATTGTTAGCTGTTGATCCTCGTTCAGCCACTGCCCGTCAGAGGAGAGTTTCTCTGTGGTTTAGCGGCGACTTAAGCCAAGGTTGGAGCCCTGCCGATCCCATCAGCGGGGTTTAAGCGGTGGAGCTTGCCACTTAGCAGGGAAGTTGGGAAGACATTCCCGGGATACCTGTTTTCCGACTTTCCTTCACCACCTGAAGGAAAAACCGTCTCACCCTGCAGGCCTGTGGATATAAGCTCTTCAACTGCTTAGATTTACAGCAACACACAGCGGCTCTCACAAGTGCCACATTTTTTCTAATAATGTCCTCGACACAACAAGTGCCGGAATTTCTCGTTTTGTGCTTTTGTCCTTCATGGGAGCAGTTGTGCATCATATTCAAACATAAGCTCCCTGAGAATACAACAAGACCATGCAACTTCAGACACGCGCACGAAGCTGTCTGAAACAATTAGTTGTTTTTGTCTTTCTGGAACAGCGAGAATTTTTTTTTCAAGCCGAAAACAGTCACAGTGTGATCCCTCCTGCACAACATCTGTCCCAGATTGCTCTACCCTTCCTAATTAAACCCTGTTTACCGCAACATTCTTAAAGCAAGTCTACTGACTAATTATAAGGCGTAAGCTCCTCGAAGCCCCCCCTGTTCAAATCTCGCTGATGAGGGCGCTGGTGTCGTATAGCTGGTGAGAAATTAGACAGGGAAAAAAAACCTAACAACCTCGAGCATCACCCCGTCTTTGTGTCCACGCCTGGCCTTGATGATGCCGAGTCTTCGCCATTGGTCTTTCACACCACAGAGAACTTTAATTAATGCCCGGGAAAAGGCTCTGAACAGCGCTTAAAAACATTGTTTTCGTATATTCGACGGAAAAAAGGAGAGAAAAAAGAATCTGGAACTTGCGGCAATTTCCAATCATACATTTTTAATGTTTATTCCGCCATTTCTTAATTAAATCCATGCATCTGAATATAATAAAAAATCCTAGTGTCAGGAGTAGGGGTTGAGGCGTAGACACATTTATAATGCAGAATTTCCCAGGGAATGTCCATGAGGGATTTAATAGATATTTTCTGAAAGAGATTCTCAGGACTTTGTAGTGGAGTTATATATATTTTGCCCTCTGGGTCTCGGTGTGAACGGGGCATTCGGCCTGGTGGGGATTGCGAGCGCGCCCGATATTCCCATTCCGTTCACGTGTGTGAAATATATTGGATGGTTATCTGAAGCGAGGGTCAGCTCAGAAAAAGTCACCATTTAACGATTTTGAACCGGGGTTTAACAGACTTGCTTGCGAACGCACACTCCCAGTCGCACACTGGAATTATCCTGGGCAGCAGCCTGATTCAATTAGCGGGAGGTGAGGAGCGGAGAGATGAGGGTCACGCTTGCCATTCCAGCCCCAAATGGAGATGCTTCCTGGGAGACCTCAGCTCGTCTCTAAATTTGGCAGCTCCTGGGTCATTGTTTCACCGCGGCCCAGAAGAACTGCTCCCGTGGTTTCGCTTTGACTCTATAAGTCTATCTATACATCTAGAAAAATTTACATTTCAATTTAAAAGGCTCCCTTGGTGATGTTGTTTTGCTCCGTGTCGCTGCAACCCGGGACCCCCTGCGGCTACTAAACAATGTGTTGGTTTCTTTGCATCAGTGAGGCTGGAAATTTACATAACTACAAGTCATATGTAGGCATATTACAACTCGGAGTTTGCATCCCTTCTGACTGGAGGCGTTTTTTTTTTTTAAAAGATGGAGGGAGGAAATAATATAAACAGAGTAAAACCTCCATAAAATCACTTATCCTCACCCAGGAATAATGATAACTGCCCACGCTGCGGCTTCTCTGTTATTGGACTTTTTTAGAACTCGCATTCATAATAAGAAGGGTATTAGGTATAGATTCCCCGTAATGGTAGTTACTGACAGCGGCCGGTCCTCCCGTGTCGATGTGTAATGGACAGGAGGGGGGATCAATGGTGGATAAACACCAGGCCTTCGCATTTTGAAAGTTATTCAAACAAGCGCCAGTTCCAATCTCTACCGCGAGTGTTTATATAGAGCACCTGGCTCTGTGTGCGGCGCCTCCCGTACCCTGTCTAGACGGATGGACGGTCCTGTCAGCATCGCCTGTAGATCATGACGGAGAAACCCCCTCGGGTCTGATATGACAGAGAGAGAAAAACTTCAGATGTACATGTTGCAAATATTCAAAGTTTTTCTTCCTACGAGGCCCTGCTGTCCACCAGATGTGTTAAACCGAGTTCTGCATCCGCGCTCTCGTTGTTTGATTTTGTCCACAGGATGTTTTGACTGCTTTCTTCTTCATCTTCTTCGCCCTTACTGTATCTTTAAGGACTTTCCCCTTTGCCTTATTTTGTTTGTAGTGAAACATTCCTGACCTTTTAGAGCACCGACTGTCCAAAAAAGCTTTTCTTGTTGCAGCGCTGTTTTCTCTCGTTTCTGAGAGGATCTGGATTTAATAAACAATAGCTCAGGCCAGAAACATCTCCCGGAGGGGCCGGCTGTCAGAGTTACGGTAGTTTAGATCAACTCTACAAGACGGAGAGTGAAGCTAAAGACGGCGAGAAAGAGCACTAGCGGCAGGGAGGGGGGGGGCTATTTGATAGTGAAAAGAAAAAAGGTTTAAAACATTTGTGCAAGAATGTTCAAATTTCCCCCTTTCCCCTTTATCAAATACTCAATATAGTGAAAAATACAAATATAGTTGCATGCCCTGAAGCACAGCTTTTTTTTCTAAGCATCTTTCGGCCCTCTGTTGGTGTCACCTCTGTAGAGAGCCACAAGTATCAAAGCACAGAGGCCTTTTTGAACAGTTACAGGTGGAAGCCGCCCGGGTCTTTGCTCTGTTCGGTATGAACAAACAAGAAGAAGCACTGAGACATCAACCACACCCGCAGGATTTAGTGTCTCATCCTTTTCCCGCGGACACATCTGCTTTTATTAATAGCGAACCACACAGGTTGTAAACATACGGGGCGTGTGAGTCTCCGAGTGTTAACATTGTCTGAAGTCAAGTGAGTTTCGGATTCGGCACTCGGCTCTGAATCAAATTGCGTGCGAGGCGTCTTCCCCCTCAGGGGAGAAAGGGAAGCCGGAGAGAAGAAGCGAGGAGCTCAACAAAAACAAGTTTGTCTTGTTTTTTTGATTCCTCTCAGTGATCACTAATTACAGACTGACAATGCTCGTGTTAAAAAAAAAAAAAAAAAAGTACAAAAGGAAAAAACAAAAACATGAAAAAAGCATTAAATACCCAGTGTAATTACATTTATTGTGATAAGTTGGAACAAACACACTCCTCTCAACCTCCAGGGACTCGTGTGTGCGTGGATGGAAATGAATCTCTTTTATTTTATTAAACAAACACTGATATCTGAGCAATATGCAATAGGTCTTTGAAATAATGAATTGTGTCAAAGTTAAGAGCGTTGCTGCAGTGATTTCCAAACCCCACTAGAAGATGCATTAAGCATGCAATTTGGGAACGACGTGCTGTTAAGTGTGATGGGAATAAACAAGGATGCTTTCATGTTGACAGAAGGTGCTGATGAGGGCGATGGCGCCCTAACTAGGCCAAGCTTGTTGCCAGGTTGGAGCGTATGCGCTTTTCCCCCACCGCAACCACTAACCCCCTAGCAAGCTCTGCTCCCAGAATGCCCGCCTCAGCATACCTAGCTTAACTGGAGAGGAAGACGATGACTCAAATCTTTGTGTTTCCTCAGTGGCTCAAGGCAGATTATTATTATTGCAATTTGAATTAATAGCATAATGATCGACTGGATTCTCAGGTGAAAGGCCGCAGGTTGGAAACAGTTAGGTGTCAAATTAAAGAGGACCTATTATGCTTATTTTCAGGTCCGTACTTGTATTCTGGGTTTCTACTAGAAAGTGTTTACATGCTTTAAAGTACAAAAAATGCTTTATTTTTCTCATACCGGCCGTGCTGCAGCATCTCTTTTCACCCTCGATCTGAAAAGCTCTGTTTGAGCTCCTCCCCTTCCCGAAAAGCCCCCTCTGCTCTCATTGGTCAGCTGGCTCACTCTGTTGTGATTGGTCAACCAAAACAAACTCTTCGGACTCCACTCCAGCTCCGCTCTAACTAGTTTTGTTTCAGGGCTTGCCAAACCAGCTGCTTGGCAGGTGTTATGCAAATGTGTTACTTGATGACATCACCACGTTACGGAAGAAAAGGCGGGACTTCAAACAAGGTGTTTAAGGCAGTTCAGGAGCAGTGTTTCTGTAGGGGAGAGTAACTCCCTTTGATGTGGGCTTTGTAACTTTACAGACCTTTTACATGCACGAAAAATTATATGACACACTAAAAGAAAAGGAAAAAGTACAAACGCATCATAGTTCCTCTTTAAAATTTAATGTTTAGGAGATGACAATGGAAAAAAACAACATTCACTGCTGCCAATGGCTTTATGTTGTTGTGGTGTTTTGAGCGGACGCGTTTGTCCTGTTTGCGCGTGTTGGCGTCGACAATGACGTGCTGTCAAAATGGAATTTAATGATGGCTTCTGTTCCTGTCCTGTGGTCTGAAAGTATGCACATGCTCCGATCTTATCTTCTAGCACAACCTCTCCCCTGCAAAAAAAAAAGTAGGTGTGTGTACATCTCTCCGGCATGCCTCGCTGTCTGTTGCTGTTGCGTGCAATTCTGAGAGCGCTCCTTTCATGAGTGCAAGAAAAAGTCACAGCACTCGTCAGAGTTATTCCACTTCAGAGTATTTCTAGTAACTGGAATCAGCGAGGAGTTGAAAGCCGGGGAGACAGAGCAGACGCCGCTGCTCAAATCACAGTGTTTTTTAATTCGAGACATTTCCTTAGCCTTTGTAAAGGTTGCCTCAAAAAAAGTACAGTCATAGAAGAAGTATGAGTCACCTATAAATGTTGGTGCTGCATATTTTAGGCGCAGGAACATAATAGTACGAAATAAAGAGATTCGGCTTCTAAAATTAGATCTGGAGGGGAAATAATATCCCCACGAAATTATTTTATGGCGGATTTAAAGGCATTTTCATAGTCAACACTTTATGAAATCCTGAGATAAAACCGTGTTATATTCTTTATTCAAATTGGTGGCCTTGCTACTGCGCGATTAGAAGGATTTCACTCAACAATGGTTGTTCAGAGAAACTGGAAATGGCTTCTGTGACCTCATGCTGAACTCCTCCACAGCAGACGGATCCTGTCTTCTTTTTCGGCTCACGTCCTCACATCTCTGAGGCCGCCGCGACACTCGGCTACCTGTTTTTTCTTCCCCTAGATTTATGCGATGCTACAAGGAGATGTTGGCTCCTGTACACAGTGATGATTCAGTTTATGTCTGGGGCTCAGAGGAGGCTCCGTCTGTTGCTCACGTTTCTAGACCCCTGGATCATTAAAATGCCTCTGGCAATGCACTCCTCATGTAAGCTGTTTCTTGTCTTACACTTAGCTCCAACATATCATTTTGGCAGAGCGAGGTCGGATCAGCTCAGAAAAGCCCAAATAAGGTGGTTTTTTTTCACCTTTTTCGCCTCTCTCCGTTCCTGCCCCTCGTTTTTCTAAATCAGCATGCTCTATTAAAACAAAGCCAAACAAGGGGCTGTAAGCGAGGAAACAAATTTAGGAAATTCATTAGTCAGGGTGTTCTTATCGCAAATTAAACATTAACTTTTCTCTCCTTTTTTTTTTTTTTCTCCCCGCGACTCGCATGAGACACGGTTGCCCGGGCGTTGTTTGTAGTGGTTTCATTCGCCTGGGATAATGAGAAAATTCTGCATATCAATATTAGCCGAAGAAATCTCATATCCATACCGGGATGAGGTTGGTTAATTTGAAATTACCAATAGCTTACAGTCTGTCCATGTTTCTCAAAAAGGAAAGGTTTTGGTTAACATACTTTATCAACGGAATCCACCTGGTTGACACCCTTTTCATGGCGTTTTGCTCTCTGTCTGCCCATGTAGGTTTGGTAAATAAATGATGTTAAGCTTGTTGGTTGGGGAGAGAGGGAGCTGGTGTTTGTTAAACCAGGCTGAAAGAGAAGGATAGAGCCTCTGCCTTTGTCTCTGCCATGAAGTGAGTCTCAGAGGAATGAAGCAGCTGCCACTGCATTGTAGCTGGTCTCAGGTCAGCCAGTATTGGGGCCACCAGTCTAGCTATAACAATTCAACGTATCCTCATACAACGGTTCGTATGATATCTTACAAAAAGTTATTCCTAATTTTTAGTGTATTTTCCCAAGGAATGTCCAGCAACATGTGACGCAGGTGTCAATTTCCGCTCCGGTCTTTACAAAATAAAAATTCCGTCATCACAGGAAACAGCTTGGTTAAGTTTAGGCAACACAACTACTTAGTTAAGATTAGGCAACAACATTACTTATATAGGTTTAGGTAAAGATTAACTTGGTTAGGTTCAGGCAACAAAACTACTTAGTTTAGTTTAGGAAAAGGTCGACTTGGTTAGGTTTATGCAACAAAACTACTTAGTTAAGATTAGGCAACAAAACTACTTTGATAGGTTTAGGAAAATATTTACCTGGTTAGGTTTAGACAACAAAACTTCTTAGTTAAGTTTAGGCAACACAACTACTTATATTGGTTTAGGAAAAGATTGACTTGGTTAGGTTGAGGCAACAAAACTACTTAGTTAGGTTTCGGAAAAGATTGTGGTTGGGTGAAAGTGTTAAAATAACACCGTAAGTGGCGTATCTTTAATACGGAAGTCGCGTGACAAATAAATCAATGTTGACATCTGGTCACACGGGGTACAAATGCCGGTCTCCTGGGCGAAAGTCCGGTGTTTTTTCACCCACCTGTCCACCCCGACCTCCTCCCTACATGGTGTTTGTCGCTCTTTATACTTCTTGGTTCACGACTATGTGGATTACATACGAACTGATTTGTGTGGGATATATACAAATTACAGTGCATTACTTTTCGTACATATAGCTACAAACTGTGTATGAAAACAGCCTGAATAATTTGGCTGCTTTTCTGTGTTTGTTTTCTTCTGGAGTGCTACTGTGGGTAAGATCTAGGGGGTGACGTAATGTGAATTTAAAATTTGATGTCATTTTAACACTAATGGCAGGTGACTGGAAGGACCCAGATGCTTCACCGCAGCCAAATGTAGATACAAAATAAGTAACCGAGTAAATAAACAAAAAAGATAAACAGAAATATGCATTCATTTCTGCTTGGACATGTTGTTTTTTTAAAAAGAAAATCTAAAATATGTTCACCTTTAATTATTAATAGAACAGTTTTGCTATCCAGTACCAGAACTTACTGTTCTGTAGTGTTGATTCTTTACAGTAGAAATAGAAAAGAGCTGTAGTATTGATGTCCATGAGGCTACCATACATCACCTGGGGATGCTCTGGGTTGGTTGCCTTGGGGACGCATAGAGCACTGGCAAACATTTATTGATGATATTAATATTCCTTTAAACATTCATATAGATTCTGCTTGGAGGTGTGTTTGAAAGGTCACAGGATGAATGCTACATTTAGAAGGTACTGACGTGCATGATTTTCAGATGACGCACAAACATATTTAAATGAAACGACGTCACTCAGCCCTAAAACCATGTGCCGTTCAGCCGAAGCGTACCACCAGCACTCGTCTCTTGCAAACACATAAATTGGACCCCATCGGTCAACTCTCATTTTCACTTCATTACTGGAGGTAGCCGAATACATTAACGTACCTCCGCATGCGGAAAATGTGTTCGCCTCAGCATTTTAATCCATAGCAGGCCCCCTTTAATGAGGGGGATTTTATACTACAGTGCATTATTCAATTAGACGGAAGGAGCAAAGGAAGGTCTGCTGTAAAAGTCCCCATCGCGGGAAACACGCCAGGTGGCTGCAGGATCAGAGAAGAAGAAAGAGAGGATTGAAGAGGAAAAGGGATGGAGGAAGGAAAGGCGAGGGAGAAAGTGAATGAGCAACGCAATACACGATGCAGATTGCGTGAATACATTCAGTCCCGGCCAGCTTAATAATGTGGGCCCACCTACACACACAGGCAGCCATAGCCTTGCCAGTGGCAGCAGCAGCGACCTGCATACGAAAGCAGAATGATAATATGATATTTTGGCTGGATTGGCGTAGCATGCATCACCACTGATGACAGTTGCTGAATTGCAAATGTCCTCGACGGCGTGTTCTCGCTTCGGCGGATTATTAACCCAGTTATTTAGCATTTTACTCCAATGTTGGGAGTAAAAAGCAAAATAACACGTTTGTCGCTCGAGACTATTATTTGGCTGCTGTTTGAGCTGGAATGATGAGTGAAATTGGAAGTCTGGAACATTTGTAGCTTCATGTTTTTAACGTGTGCCAAGCCGTGTTTGTGTTTGGCGTTGGCAGCGGCACATTAAAAAGCATGCAGGTGCACAAACATACTGTAGCTGCATAGAACAACACTTGTCAATGGCGCCTTCCCACTCTGTCACTATGTGAGGCAATGAGCTCAGTTTCTTAGGGTCCCTGAACAAATGAGCGCTGATTGAGCCTGATGTTTTTCAAAATGCTTCAGTGCTTTCTCTCTTTCACACACACAGACATGCATACACACAAAAACAGCCGGAGTTCTGTTAAGATTACCAGATTGACCCCCTCTGACCTCGCACAGTTTGAAACAGAGTGGGAATAAAATAGCGAAAATGAGCGAGATTTGCCTCAAAATAGAAGCCGCCGGTCGGCGTCTGCTCGGCGATTTCCCTCCCAAACAATAACCTGGAATCGGAGAGGCAAAAAGCTGGGGACACAATCTCACTCGGCGGCCCAGAGCGGGATGAGAATACAAATGCCCGTTTTGTATGTGGGAAGAGAGAAAGCGAGGCAGGCTGAGGATTGCACACAAAGTCCTTAAAATCCTCTGAGGCGCTAGGGGCCGTCATGTGCCGAGCGGTAAATTGATCATGACATATAGCACCGTGGAAGGAAAAAAAGAACCCAGAACGTACAAGCGTGTCAAAGGCACAAAAGATGAGGCAAGTGGATGCAGGGCCTGAGAGAAAAGGGAACACACACAGACCGCATCATTTTCGACATCTTCGCTGAAAGGCGGCAGCTGAGCTTATGTGTTGGTGTCTTTATATTGACGCATGTGTGCATTAACGTATTCGGAGATGCTGCTGTACCCTACATAGACGGGGAAAATCAACCCATCAGCTGTACCGTCAAGTGCTCACCTCGCCTCCTCTCAAGATTAGGAGTTGAATTTGGGTTCATAGCCAAACCCTAGGCTGTGCGCACAGAATCAGATACGCACACTTTGAAACCATTCATTTTACTGAATTGCTATATTTTCTAGGTTAAACACACCCTTCCTTTGAAGTAAATTCCTCTGTCCCAGAGCATGCAAGTATTATGCTCACAACCTTGAAATATTAAAGTCAGAGTGCTGCAAAGATATCTGCCTCTCTTTGCCTTCTATTGCTTTTTTTTGGACTGTCACATACTGGATGGCGTCCATCTGGATAAACCGCGTAGGATTTAGTAATATATCCAAATGGCCAAAGTAAAGTAAATCTACCAATGAAGTATTAGGTGGGAGGTCGGACGAGCGGCTGGCTTAACCCAAACAATCTGGCGTTGGGTGAGCGAAGACGCTGGAGCAAATGTGGCTTTTAGGCTGCCTGCGTTTAATGCTAAAATATTAATCAGGAAATGTTTCATTTGACAAGCGGCTTTGTTTTGGTTGAGTGAGAGCTGAGGCCTTGGCTAGACGACAACATGTCAACACTCTTTTTTACACGTAGATTTTAATAGTTAATCAGGGGGGCCTGTAGCCGTGCTTTGTTTGGACTGGAATGTCAAAGCGATGCCAATGATCACAGAATACGAAGCGCGGTCACGGCAATTGGAGCAAGGAAATGTGTCCTTGTTTGAATTGAGATGTTTTTGCTTATGACGCTGCATAACTCTGGATTGATTTGGATTCTGGGCTTAATTGAGATTCATAAATCTAAATGTTTTTGAGTAGAATGCGTTTCAGCTTCTGGTTAAACGTGCTCTATACGATTATCCAGAACATAAATATAGCAGCAAAGAACTATTTACTATGTAAAGATACAGAGGAGTAATGTCTACCTGAGCAGAAAGAAGTCGCTCTCCCTCAGTTTGTGTTGTAATCCGAGCTTCTCTGTGCTTTGTTGACATAGCTGGGCCGGCTGTGCGTGCTTTTAGTGCATGTGAGCATGCCCCAGTGGCTAGCTCGCGGCCGTTGCTCTGCACTGCTCTCATATGGCGGTTACAGCTGATAACGCCTTCCCAGAATTACAAGGACATTCCGCGTGTCATGAAAATGCATTTTAGGATTTTGTCATTTTGTCATAGGATGTGTCATTTATTTGCCGCTTTTCATGTGTCATTGCCGCTAAATGTTTTCACGTTTAGCGCTGATAGCTGCGAGCCACCGGCTCAGCTGTTACCATGTTGAGAGCCGTGCGGGGGCAATAAAAAGGCGCACAATCTCACATTTAGCGCTTTTAAACCTTCAACAACCTTCATCAGTAGGCTTCCTAGAGTGTGCTGCAAGGCTAGTTAAGTGTCCTCTTTGCTACGCCATTGTCCGACTTCATCTTCCATACAACTGGGCTGCCCCTGTTTGAAGTGATGCTTACCCTCAGTCTGCCCTTTGATCTGCTCACCTCGACCACCCTTGAACTATTAACTCAAAGCATTCCTACACTGCGCACTACGCGTAACATGGGGATTTGCTGAACATGCTGAATGAGCAGGGTTAAACGGAGGCCATCACCCTATCATTGTTACTTGAAGGGGCAATTCTTGAAGATTTTAGTGTTTTGAAGCTGATCTTTTGCAGGGACATTTTTGTTGTCTTGCACAAGAGCCTCCTGCCGAGGTTTAAACGGAAGAGGTGTCCTTGCGAAATGAAATAAAGCACCATTGTGTTGTGCAAAGAGTGAGTGCCTCTTTCTCCTGCCGCATTTTGCTTTCGACCACAGAATTATGCTGGAAATACTTCTGTCTCTATTCATAAGACACCCTACCCCCGTTCCCAGCAAGTGATTTGGTTAACCATTGAGCAAGCTAGTGGTGATTCTTTATGACTCATCGCAGTGGGGGGGGCTACCGCTTTGTCTTTTATACGCCCAACAACAATAGGAAGTGCCGTTCAGTTTTATCCCCCTTTTGACATCAATACCATTTTAGAACTATAGCTGTTGAGAAGCAGCCGAGCTGGCCTCTCTCTGCCCGGGGCTACGGAGGATGCGTGCAGCATACCTCAACGGCGTTGCACAGCGGAAGAACCTTTGCCGCGGCCCCTCCTCGTCTCCGGTCCCCTTTCTCCCCTATACTCTCCCGGCCAATTACCTATTCCCTTTTGAGATACAATGACATTGAGTTTTGACAGCTGAGGGTGTTTTTGTTGTCATTGAACTTCTTTTTCTCTCTCCCCCCTCTTCTTTCTCTTCCAACCCCTCTTTTTCTTTCTCTCCGTCTATTTTTTTGAAGGTCTTTAATCTCGGCTCAAAGACAGGTGGGGTTGGTTGAGCCGAGCGCTAAATGAAAGCCCGCGGAAATCGCGGTTGCCTCTTTGACCTCGGGTTCTCCTTCCTCGAGAGCGGGCCCTCGTTGCGGGATGTCACCTCAGCGCGAGCCAGATCAAATGCCGTGTGTGAAGTGGCGTGCTCGTGCGTGCACATCCGCGCGGTATCAGCCAGAATCCTATTAAAACACCTGATAATGTCAAAAAACTGACAGGGAAAAAGAGATAAAAACCCTCGACGCGGACACATTTTAACAAACTTTTTCCGGGGTTCAAACTTCTCTGACAGACCCAAAGTTTTAGCCGAGGGATCAAACCCCCACCTCGGTTGTCATTCTATTCCTGCTCGTGTCCTGATAACCATCTGCGATTTACAACCTAAAGGTCAAAGTCTGCATGAGGAAGACTGAAGCTAATCCATCCGCTGAGGATAACTCTCTTTTGATGACACTTTGTGATGAGTATGGCGACATCCTGGGCTTGGAGAAGATCTAATATTTGCGACATGCTGCGTTATTGAAAATTGGATTTTACACCACAGTTAGAAGAAGCCTCGGTAGACATAAAACTATTTATAATATTCCTCCCCATCTAGTTGTCTTGTACTTTTGATGCCTGAAAGCAGCATCTTCCTTACTCTCCCTCTTCCTTTTTTCTTTGTCCCGTTTATTTTCTCTCCCGTCCCCCCTCATTCAATCTTTTCTCAATCTGGTGCTTCTGTCTACCGGTGCAGGAACAGGTCAAGGGCAGGAAAATGATAACATTCGCTCATTCGCCGGTCAAATTAGGAGAGCGGCAACCTGTACGCACACACACAAACACGATGATGGATGAAAGGCCTCACGCCAAGGGTGCGAACGTGATTCATGGCTGCTTTGCCGGTATTAGTCCGACGCACACGCTCGTGAATGTTCACACGACGCGCTCTCAACTGCACTTGTATTTCAGAAATGCGCTCTTTTGTCAACACTTTTTCTTTATAATGCCAGACGGATTCCACCTCTGGCACTTCACTAGCAACAAAACCTACTACAATGTTTGAATGTCAACAACAAGAAAGAAGCAGAGAGCATTCAACACACTGCCTCCAGTCAGTCACGGCAGGTGGAAGCAGGTTCAAGGAGGTGTGTTTATACCCAGACACGCCGCCACACTCGCACACACACACACACACACACACTCAGACACAGATGTCGAATGCCTCTGATAGTATTAGCTTTGTTTACTTGCGCAGTCACACGCACTTCAACCGAAATGACGAGGCAACTCTTTGTTGATTAATGTTCTTTTTCCATCTCTTAAACAGGCATACATCAGTCTTCACAGAGTCACAAAAGCTGAGTGGGAGGAAGAGAGAGAGAGGCAGGCAGAGAGGGGTGAAAGAGATGTATAAAGTAGGGAGGAGGGTGGCGAAGAAGAAAGAAATGGAGGTAAAGAGAAAGATAGGTAGAAAAAGATGAGGGAAGAAGATGAAGGGGGATATTTAGTGTGAGCGAAAAACACTCGCACATCAGTCTATACAATCCGTTCTCACTCTCAGATCGTCAAATACCGCGGCTCGGGCATTGCTCCTCGGTATTGAATAACGACCATAGACTGTACATAAAGATGGACGAGGTCTACATTTCCTCCCATTGTACAAAAATGAAGCCAAAATATCATAGATACCGGGGTAAGCAAGTCTGCGCAGTAGTGATTGGGGGGCTGTATCGAGGTCCCGCCCGCACACCCGCCGCCCGAGCCAATCACAAGCCGAGCACGGCCGCAGCTTGTTAGTGTGAGCCGCAGTTTGACTAGAAAGGCACAACAACCAACCATCTCTATAACTATATTAACGATCAAATTGACACATGTTCTATTACACAGACGGTTATGGAAAGTTAAACTTTCATCTCCTCTCTTGTACATTTCCCGAGCCTTCCGACCGCGACTACTGTACTTCGCTCAGAGCAATTCAAGTCAACCGCAATCGTGTCCTAACCCTAACTAAGTGGTTGTGTTGCCTAAACCTGTGAATACAGTTTATTTTAAAAAAAGACCTACATATGCATGTTAGTAAGTGTATATTGAGACGCCGTCTCTGACACGTCCATAACTGATGTTTAGAGGGGTATCTATAGTTACAAGCTTAGCGCCACTGACTGAAAATGTCGGTCTTTGACCAGTTTGGAGTGAGAATGTGTTGCTCTATAGGCTCTATAAGCGCCTTTGTGCTCCTCTACTTCCCCTCTTCATCTACTTTCTGTGTCCTCTATCTCATTCTTTTCACCTACTTTCCTCTTCTCTGTACACACACACGCAAAAGTGTTTTTTCCTCCTCATTCTTCTCTGTTCTTCTGTGTGGCTTTTTGTTGACACAGTACAGAAGACGTCTGTTTTGTCCCTTTGCTGGATGCTAAAATATGACCTATTTTTGCTGAAAGACTTGGAGGCAGGTTTTCTTTTTTACTGAGGCCAGTCTAGCAGAGCAAATTGTATAAAATCCTCACCGCGACATCTATTGTGATTCCCTTATTTGAGATACCCGACCAAGGAAATACGGATAAATGATAAACCCACAATTCGTCTGTGACTTGAGACGACATTGACAACGCAGACAGCTATCTCTCAAAAGGAATTGTATTCAATTCTCTTATACTTTTTTTCAGCATTTTGTCGCTACAGACGCTGAACTCCCTAACACTTTGCTCTTGCTAATTCTCCCAAGCTTCTTTCTCCCCAATTACTGTCGTCTGTGACCATGGGAAGGCTCATGGCTCGCCCATTGGGTGCTGTCCAACGGATTTGATCCCCAGCTCTGGCCACGGCCATCTGTGTCTGTTGGCGTTGTAATGAGGGAAAAACGCCCGCTGGTCTCTCCTCCAATCCCCAGCCTTCAGTCCTTGTGCATGTGCATGAGCCCTGGACAACTGTAATTTGGTATCAGCCACGTTCAACCTCGCAAGCCCCAGCTCCGCTCATGCTTGCATAACCTTGCGAATGATGAAAACCGGATAAAAGGATAACTATATATTCGGAAATGGAAAAATGAGCCAGGCACAAACAAGTACTATTTTGCTGTCTCTCCGCTCAGTTAGGCAAAAGAGATAGGGGAAACATTCTGCTTATCCCCTGAGCTAATCCCTTTAGACAAACGTCCAATCCCTCAAAGCTATGGTGCTCATTGCAACACTAGCCAATGTACCGCATTGTCAAATCATGATTGTTTACGGTCCTATATTTGAAACATTTGATTCAAAATCTTTTTTTTTCTTTTTTATTATTGACTTTTTTTTTCTTCTTGCCTTTTGAATTTGCACTTTTTTTTTTGAGAAGTACAAAATGTCAGATGTTATGTGTGATTGGTACAAAAGGTCACAGCCTGTACAGGTTTAAAGCATCTATGGAGCTACATCCAATCCACTGTGAATCCTACAATCTTCCAAACAGTACAAAATGATTCCGTCTTCGCAAACTACGAGCACAGCAAAGCTAATAACTTAGAGTTTTTCCAGCCAATCCCCTTATATTGTTATATTCATTCAAAGAAATACTTTGACATTTTTTGGAAATACACTCACTTACTTACTTTCTTGTCAAGAGTTAGATGAGAAAATCAATACCACTAAACTCAGCTAAGATAACTAGGTGCTGTATTAACCCATTTTGTGCCGAAAGACTATATTAAGTATGATAAGGAAAAATGCCACAACATTTGTTCTGATTGGTCAAAAGTCTTGAAATTTGGTACCGACATACTTTGGGCAAATATCTAACAGAAGTACTTTGACATTTTTAGATCACATGAACATTTTTATTGATGATGAAATTCAGGATTTTTGAAAATGAGGATAAACACTAACATTGTGTTTATTAAATGTTTTCCATATGAAATATTTTTTTCACACTGCATATGTGTGCATATATTTGACATTGTTATGAGTTTATAGATACTAAATACTTGATTGTGCTCCTTGTAGTTTCTGAGATACAGCCATTTATTCATCTAATCATACTATATCCAGTCTTTGGGCACATGGGACTACTGTTGTTTACCTAAAATATAATGGAGTCTATTTTAAGAACTGTAGTCCCAAGTGCCCAAAGACTAGATATAGTATGATAAGACTCAATTTTCAGCCACATGGTTTGACTGATTTATTTTTATTTTTGCGTATAGGCCAGCCCAGAGAACATTTCCGCCAAATTTAAAATTTCAGTTGCAGAGTGGTATCGATCTTTTTGTCTAACTTTCGACCAAAAAACATAAATAAAAAATATTCCCCAAAAATATCAAAACCTTTGATAATGAAGAGTTTAAAATGTTCATGTTAATGAGAAAATACCATAACTGCACTATAGCCATAACCGATGATATGTAGGCATCGGATTCTTTAAATTGACTTGTGCATATACGAGTGTGTTTGTGTTTGGCTTTAAATCCCATAGTGGGTGCCTCCCCATAATAATGATGCTATTAAATCCCGCGCTAAAGCTGACTTTGCTTTCATTTTCTCTCCTCCTTTACCCCACCCTCTCCCCCCCCCCCCCTCCATCTCTCTCTCGCTCTCTTTACACCCAATACCCCCACCGACCGACTCAGTTGACCCCCACACCAACCTCCCTCTCCACCCCACACGTCCAATCCCTCCGTTTCTTCCCCCGCTGCATTATAAGTGCGTATAGCTCTCTCCTGGCTCTGCAGAAGCCATTAGCTGAGATTAGCAGCGGAGGAGCCAGGCTACTCTCTCTCTCTCTCTCTCTCTCTCTTTCTCTCACTCACTCACTTTATTTCTTTCTTTTTTTTTTCTCAGGCTAGCCGTAGCTGCCACGCTCGCTGAATGATTACCATCCATTATAGGGCCTTATTGTGCTGACAGAGGCAACTTCTGGCCCTGGCCCCGGTCGTAAAGAAAAAAAAAAAAAAATAAGAAAAGAGAGACTCATAATCTTAGACACACTCCCTCTCTGAGTGTAATGTGTGTGTGTGTGTGTGTGTGTGTGTGTGTGTGAGAGAGAGATGATGTGACTGTAAGAGAAAGGAGGGGAGGCTGAAAGGATGAGGAGGAGAAGATAAGGCGAAAGAGAACTGGGGATGTTAGCATAAGGGATTTGGAGGCAGGAAGTGCAGCCATGAATGCGAAACAAGGGAGACATTTGGCAGTGATCGGTGCCGTTATTACTTATTTGTTGAGGTTTGATGGATGCTACGGCAATGCACCGTGGGGAGTGATGTTAACCTTCTCAGTGAGGGTATGGGGCACATGCCCCCCCGCCCCATCCGCTATAGTCAGAGGCATCCCTACAGGTTGCACCTTTAACTGCAGGAGTCACACACAAGGACGCTTCCTATACACCAGCACACTGAAATCACCGCAGAGAGGGTGACAAATCAACTGTCATTTTTTATTTAGAATATAAAAAAAGGAGGAATAAAAACTTCCAACAAAACAAAACAGGCTCATTTCCTGGCTGCTGGCTCAGGTTGTTAGAGAGACGGAGAGATAGGAAAAAACACAGTGAGAGGAATTTTGTCACTTGACTGGAAACAACACGAGGACAGAATATCAATCATTTCTCTCATTTTCTTACAGCTTTTCCTCTATGTATAAAAGCAAAGGATGCTCCCCGTTGACTGCTGCTTGCGGTGAATAATGCACAGCTCAAACCCCTGTCGTAAAACACACACCGCAATGTGTTCTGGAGGGGTATAGCCTGCTTTAAAAGGTTGGATTGGTGGTTGGAGGGGGGTTAAACAGTACAAGTCTGTGTGATTTTTATATAACGCACAGAGGGATTTCTTTCAAGCATTAACAACTCTCAGCATCCCTCCGCCTTTTCTCTATCTATCTCTCTCTGCGTCTCTCTCTCTCTTACCTCGGTGGTTTGCCGAGCTGCATTTCAATGAGTCTGTCACAAAATGCCCCGTCAATATTCTTGACAGATCTTTGAAGATACTGTAAAAACGTGCAGAAGAAAAATGACAAGTGGTGGTAGAGTTTCACCTGAGTTTAAATCTGTATTATGATTTGTAGTTTTTTAGAGGAAAGAGAAGATAGATAGATAGATAGAGAGACAGAGAGAGAGAGAGAGAAGAGTGTGTGTTTGTGTAGACAATTTGCTTCTGCCATCCATCAGCTCACGGTCATGACCATGTCTGTCGCCCAACAAGGTCTGGATTAGCATACCGTCAAATGCGCTGCACCCCTCTCACTTTACTGGTGATAGCCCAAACCTCTGCTCTAAAAGAGAGAGATTGTGTGCGTATGCAAGCATGTTTACATGTGTGTTCAAATATATAAAGGTTGTCACTTGCACATACGCAATGTATCTAATTTTTCATGCGTTTTCCTACGAATTTCTGCTCCAGTCTTTTAAAAAAAATAAACTTCAGTCTTCACAGACCTAGTTAGGTTGAGGAAAAGATTGACTCGGTTAGGTTTAGGCAACAAAACTACTTGGTTAGGTTTAGGCAACAAAACTATCTAGTTAGGTTGAGGAAAAGATTGACTTGGTTAGGTTTAGACAACAACACTACTTGGTTTGGTTTAGGCAACAAAACTACTTGGTAAGGTTTAGGCAACAAAACTACTTGGTTAGGTTTAGGAAAAGATTGACTTGGTTAGGTTTAGGCAACATAACTACCTAGTTAGGTTGAGGAAAATATTGACTTGGTTAGGTTTAGGCAACAAAACTACTTGGTCAGGTTTAGGCAACAAAACTACTTGGTCAGGTTTAGGCAACAAAACAACTTGGTTAGTTTAAGGCAACCAAACTACTTAGTTAGGTTTAGGAAAATATTTGGGTTTGGGTTAAAATACCTCCAGAAGTGGCGTAAGTGAAGTACAGAAGTTACGTGACAAATCAATGTTGACTTCTGATTTCACACAGGTTACGAACGCTGGTCTCCTGGTCGAAAATCGGGTGTTTTTTTTACCTGCCCAGCCACCCCGACCTCCCTACACTACGTTTGTCTGTCTTTATACGTCCTGGTTCACAATTACGTGGATTAAATTGATTTTGTGGGATGTAAACACATTACAGTGCATTACTTTATAGCTACAAACGGTGTATGAGAACAGCCTGATATATACGCCACCTCCAGCATTGGTAAACTTCCTATACATATATAAGTACTCATACATTAGCACCTTGTATGATTACATCCCCTCCCTCCCTCTCCAGACGCATCACTCTCAATCACATCCATCTCTTTTGGTGCTCTCCTCCCATCTTCCCTTTTTTTCTTGAACCCCCTTCTTTATTTGTAATCTATTTTCTCTCCTTTTGCTCAACCTTTTTTTTCTCCCGCCAACACCCTGCTATCTCTTCCACTTCTCCCTTCTTTACTACTTTCAATCTCTCCCCCGCTCAGCCGTGCTATTCTCTTTTTGTTTTCCATCTCGTCTCGCTTACTCTCACCCCCCTTCTCTCTCTCTGTCTCTCTTTCTCTGCCTGTGTTTCTCACCAGTCAATAATGAAAATTGCTTGCTACCTTGAATGGATTATGGGTGTGCGCGGGGGCCCTAGGTAGTTTGTTTGAAGGCGCAGCGGTGTCAAATGAAAAGGCCCGGGCCATTTTCTACCTGCCACAGGCCCTTTGCCTCCATCACACCGTGCACACAAACAAAACACACAGGTGCGGAGACACACCAAATAGCCACATGATGGAAGCAAACAGACATTGTCGCTCGCGCACGTACACGCGTCTGATCAATGACGGCGGATCAAGCATTACCACTCCTGCCTGCAACACTCAAAATGCTCTCCTCTACCTTTCTTCTCTCTCTTCCTCTGCTGCTCCCCCTCTCTCTCTCTCTCTCTCTCCCTCCGGTCATGTATTATGAATGTTGCCTAATTACGCAGCCCAGAAATTCTTCATACGGGCTGGCACATTTATTTGTTTGCTTTGTATCTCTTTGCCTTTCTCTTGTATGCAAAATCCTTCTGTGATAGAGTTGTTTATTCTTTGGCTCTGCCTCGCCGAGATCAAACAGTGAGCAGATTGAACAGGGACGGCGTGCGATTGATGGTCAATCCTCGGGTTGATACACACCGAGAGGCGGGGAAAGAAGTGGTAAAACATGCTAGCGGGGGTATACGTGCCCCCTCTGCTTCTTGTGGAATCCGATTCCAAAGCACATATGCTTAGACTGTGAAACAAATCTAAAAATATGTTTTGTTTTTTTGCCTTCCGTTAGCCTGCCATCTCAATTATGCTGCCCGGTTTTGCTGCAAGAACCCAATCTGTATGTGTACATCTGAGATCTTATGTATGACTTAACGCTGCCGTCTTTTCCCTCATTTGTATGTTCTTCTATTATGGCAGTAATTGCTTGTAGCGGTGACTCATGACAACAACTATTGAGCGGACCCCGTTGGGAGTGGGAGTGAAATTCGGTCAAGCTCTTGACTGACAGCTGCTGTGCATCGTTATTGAAAAAAACAAAACACATAAAGCTCTCTCTGCATATTGCATCTTCCTCCAGCAAGTGTAAAGCAGCTGCATCTGCTTGACAAATATGTTAAGACACCGTGATTTCAACATTGATGCGGAGAGAGCGAGAGAGACACACACACACACACACACGGATTGGAGTGTGATTCTGCATCAGCCCGCGATCCGAACGCGGATCCTGCCTGTTTTAATGTCACATCCATTTAAACGCCGCATCCGTCCGGCTGCGAGCTGCGCGAGACGTGGAGCCGTATTTTTTCGTGTGCGGAGGCGTGCGTTGGTTGTGCGCTTTTATTAATGTATGAATGCATGTGGGCTCTCTCTCTCTAAAAGATTCTTGGCTTGTTTTCCGAGCTGTCCGAGCTCTATTTTTTTTAGGATAACGAAGGATCAGATAGTATTACCACCTTGCGGGGGTTGAACTTGTTCTTTCGCTGACTTTAACTGCGAATTTAAATGCACAGCAAATGTTCTCAGGCGGTGGCCAAAAATCTACATAACCAATCGCTACGCTGAGTAAATTTGCGTGGGATAAAGAGAAGCCTCCTAATCTCTGGGAATACACTATATTAAACAACTTCCTTTTCTTATGTGCACAGTAACAGTGGGAGATATCCGTGTGCTGACAATATTTCGGGTTTGGACATAATACTATAGCTTCCTCTGCCTCGTCCTTCCCTTGCTTTCACTCCTGTATAATTTTTGTGCAAAAAAAAAATCCTCTTAAAGAAAAGCATTTCTGACTGAAGCCTGTGAATGCAAGAGAAGCTTTGGGGCTAAGATTTCACAGCCACTAATAAGCATTCAGCCTCATCTCCTCCTCTGCCTTGTGGTGACTTGGCTGCTAATGTGTGACTGACAAGCCTCGGCTTCTGTGTTGATTGGGGCAGTTTTTTCTCTTTTTTCAGGTTGGCTAAACACGCGGCTGATGGACAGATCTGGGCTGCGAGTGGGATGGGTGTGTCTCAGCCTGGCGCGCCTCATCTCAAAGTTTCACGTCGGCTGCGCACCTTTACAAAAAGGTGTGCGGCGGGGCTCTGTCGTTTGAGATCGCTGGCTCGCGTTGTGAGGTTTTTTGCTGAGATTGTAAACTCGGAGAAAGATTCAGTGGATTTTCGCCATTTCTCTGCGTGATGGCCTTGGCTGGCTGGCTGCAGCGGGGAGCATTGGTTTTTATTTTGCCAGATTGCTTGGGCTGCCTCTCTTGTTTGCCTGCTTAAATTAGCCCAGCAGGGACCTCAAGTTGCCAGAGTGATTTTTTTGGTTCGAATTTTAACATTAATTCTGTCCATATCTCTTTCTCGCTCCCTCCATCCCCGCTTCCCTTCCTCCGACAACAGATCAATACGTATTAGCTCTAAGCAGGCCGGCAAACAGCAGAGCCACAAGGTCATGTATTAGAGTGCACTGCGGGTCAGAGCTTTGAGTGGTCATTGCTAATAATCACCGGTGCCAAATCAGCAGCGCAGACTCACTCCTGACCCGCGTCAGCGCCCGTCAGAAGCATTAAACAGGCCCGAAATGAGAACATTGTTTTCCGTTTAGTGGTCTATAAAAGCATGATGAGCACTCCTCTGTGTTTGTGTAAACTCGACTCAGTATCTTAAGCAGATAAAGGCCCAGTGATCTTTTTAAATCCATTCCAGAGCTGCTGTGTTGACTTCCTAGTAGAGAAAAAAAAGGAGAAAAAAAACGGCTCATTGATCACATGTCTTATCGCGTCCTACATTTGAATTACGGCGAGGATCCCCCTTTAACATTCGCTCGCCGCTGACACCGTCTTGTTTCCAGTGTTATCATACATGTGAACATGCCAAGACCGGAGCGGCCCTATTGTTAAGCCTCCTAATGCCGTGAGGTATAGGCGGAGTTAATCAAAGATCTTGCATTGTTAATCCAGTTCGGATACTGTATCTAGGGTAAACCCACAGATTCCAGCGTGCACTTAAGACCCACACAACACACACTTAATGCGGCTACACAGATGTCCTCGCATGTGATTACACACGAACTAAAAAGAAAAAAAGGCGCACACTCGCAAATTCATTATTAAAACAAACAAATAGGCGCAGTTTGCGTCGGTTCAGGGGGCTCACTGAACCCACTAGTGGTCGTAGCCAAAAATGCATTTAAATATTATCTATATCTTTTATAATAACACAGAATAAACCACGTACCGATCAGCTGTAGCGCTGGAGATCAGACTGGAGATGGAGACGTTAAAACCATTTAAAAGATGGTGATACTTGCTATCTTCCTACGTTTGTTGCCTACTTTTTAAGTTAACAGAAAGCACGTGTTTTATATTGTGATATTTACTGGAAAGTAAGAGCAAGTAGGAACATTTCAGGTAATCTCCCACCAGCCAGCTGCCTCTTTTTTGAGGTTTTTGTAGCGATTAGGGATGGAAGAAAATATCGGATATCGGGATATTATGTTTTGTGATACTGTATCGATTCTCTAAAGTAGTTAACATGCAAAGATTAACTCAGTCAATACTTAATTTCATTTGCTAAAAGATGCTGGATGTTGCAGGGACTGTGATAAATGCAAATGCAGATCCCACTGTTCTGACTGCTTCAAAAAATACACTTGTTTTTAGTCAGACTTCATGCATATGGGCGGTGTGTCTTTATACCATGACAGTTTTCCTTAAAATTAGATTAACAAAATTGCAATATCTCGCCTTGCTTACAGTATCGCAATATATTGAATCGTAACCCCTGTATCATGATACTTGTCGTATCGCACGCAGCCCTAGTAGTGATATGAGGAGGTGTCGTATACATAACTCCTCATTTCAACCTCACAAATCAGCTGACAAAAAGTTCAGCTCCAAACGTCTGTTTGTGCTGCGTCCGAATAGAAAACAATGCAATCAACTGATTTTTGACGCTGACCCTCGCTCGCGTCGCATTCAGTTAGGAGTAATATGTACACACAGCATCCCAATACACTAGACCTCTCTGTGTTTAACATATATGCTATTAAGACCCCACTGCAGGTCTATCAACGAGCCTGCAACGCTCATCTCTGGCTTGGGTTTTGTGATTTGTGTGAGTCTGGTTTCTATGTTAATTCTGGCAATATTCCATCACTCATTGGGCATATTAGTTGGGGATATAAAAAAGCACCTGCTGGTGCCTGATTATTAATTTTGGTGTAAACAAAGCCTCTGTTCTACACATTACATTTTCTCTAGATTTTTTTTGTGAGTGTATGAAATACACGTTTATCTCTACACAATTAAATATTCAATTCTCCAAATCACACAAATGTGGTGTGCTATAATTAGCCATGGTTACCAGTTCATTGTGTCTCTCCAGCAACCATGGCGACATCACGTCCTTAGTTTCCCTAAACGGAGGGATTTGTCCGAGACCAAAGAGAATCTGTACCCAACAAATGACTGCGGTCGCTTCTCATTTAGCTGCGCAACACTTTAAAAACCTCGGAATCTTATTTTATTCATGTGGACTCGGGTGGTCTCTCTTTCGCTATCTCTGCATATCTCACACATCAACTACCAGCAGCCCTCCCATCCCCACCCTCCTCGGCCCTCACGGCGATTGCGCTGCGAGGACTTCAGCGAGGGCTCAAATTAATTTCAACTTGTTAATTCCCTTTGAAAAAAAAAAAAATGGAGAACGGGTGAGAAGAAGAAGAAGAAGAAGAAGGAGAATTAAAGAAGCAAGCCAGGTCGCTGTTTGAGTTTCTAATTGCCGAGGCCCAGGATGTGACCTACAGATGTGAAATTCCCCACTTGATGAAATATTAACTAGATTGCGCGGCCTCGACGGAGATCAGCTGCACTGGAAAGCGTTGTATAGAAAGAGAGCGAGCGAGAAGAGCGAAAGAAGCAGGGAGACGGTGGCATTGCAACTCAACACGACTGAGGTTGATAGGGTCGTGTGAAGGAATGTAGGACTGAAATGGAACTCATTAGTGGAGAGAGGGAAAGGATGACAGGGACCTTTATTCATGTGTGTGCTTGGGCATGCGAGTGTGAAGAAAGTTCCTCCGAGGTATAACACGGGGGCTAAAGCCCGTAATGTGAAACACGCCGCTCACCTTATCTGCGGATTTACGACCCAACAAGCAATTCGTCTTCCCTCTACCTTGTTAGTATTACGCCTCGGCTCCAAAGTATGGAGATAAGCAGAGCGAGAGACGCGAGAATTAGGGAGTGGATTGAGTGTGATGGATGACTCGCCGGGTAATATTCTTGACAGATGGATGAGAAATGAAAAGTTGTCGGTGCTGAAAAAACAAACACTAATGGTGATGATCACATCTGGATGGGCTGGTACCTGGCACATGTCGGTTATGGGGGGGAAAAAACAAACCCACAATGACTCCACTTTCTGCAAAAACACCGGCAGCGTTGTTATGTTACAGCGCGATTTATAATACCACTGAAGTACCAAAAAGACTCGACAGATGCATCTTGGGAAAAAAGGACAGCCACCTCACACACGGTTAGAATCGCTACAAAAGGCAGATTTCTAACACTTCACATAATATTCAAAGTTGCACATTTTGCCTCATAGTGGTGATGTGTTGCATGTAGGGCTGTAAATCGATTAAAATACTTAATCGCATCATTTTTTATCTGTTAAAAATGAACCTTAAAAGGGAGATTTGTCAAGTATTTAACACTCTTATCAACATGGGAGTGGGCAAATATGCTGCTTTATGCAAATGTATGTATATATTTATTATTGCAAGTCTATTAACAACACAAAACAATGACAAATATTGCCCAGAAACCCTCACAGGTACTGCATTTAGCATAATATATATAGATATATATGCTCAAATCATAACATGGCAAATTCAAGCCCAACAGGCAACAACAGCTGTCAGTGTGCTGACTTGACTATGACTTGCCCCAAACTGCATGTGATTATCATAAAGTGGGCATGTCTGTAAAGGGGAGACTCGTGGGTACCCATAGAACCCATTTTCATTCACATATCTTGAGGTCAGAGGTCAAGGGACCCCTTTGAAAACAGGCCATGACATTTTTATTTAACCTCCTTTGCGACAATCTAGTACGACATGGTTGGTACCAATGGCTTCCTTAGGTCTGTCTAGTTTCATATGACACCAGTATCTTCACTCTATCTTTAAAACTGCGCTGGCTACAACCTCCGAAAGATCCATTGCGTTAAAGAAATAAGCGATTTGTGCGTTATCGCGTTAATAACTTTGAGAGCCCTAGTTGCATTGCTAAAGTTTTCGGTGTATTATACTCAGCTTTATTGAGTTGTCGTTTACGCCTGACCTGCTTTTCGTTCTGGCCGAAGAAGAGGGACCAGAGGCACAGTGAAGGGGCGGGAGGGAGGGTAATAGAGAGAGCAGGGGAGGCAAAGTAAATACATGGGGGATAACAGAAACTGTAGCCTTCTAAATAACTTCTCTTCCAATGCCCCAAATTCATAATAATGTGGTCTGCGCTGCAAGATAAATAAAACACACCCAATTTTTCTTGTTAGTGTAGAAATGTGGGTCAAGCAGCTCTTCTTCTTCTTCTTCTTTTTGAGATGTGATTATTGTTTTAAGCCAGAGCTGCTTCACCCCCCCCCCTTCGTGACCTCCACCTCTCAATTTACACAGGGGGTTAAATTAGCCAGCCTGATGAGGGGTATTATTAGTGCAGCATGGGGTGCTGTGCTATGCTGCTTTATGAAGCGCTGAATGGGGAGGGAAAAACCTGTTCAGCAGAAACTGGGTATAGCTTTTGGAGGCGGCCCAGTCTGAGGCAAATCCTGGGCATTGTTCTTAGATCAAAGCGAGAGAAAAATGGCAACGTAATACGAGCTTGAATTAAATGTGTCTTTTTATGTGACAGCCTCAATTCTGGCCTTGAGGTTTTTGATGTCGGGGTGTTATTTTTTTCAAGCGGTTCTTGTTGTGGCTGGGCAAGCAGAGGGAGGAGGATAGAGGAAGTGGGAAAAAAAAAAAAAAAGAGGAGCCCTCTTCTGTTCTCCCCTGAACTGAAAACCCACAAGGACGCAGGGAAAAGCCTATTCATAGCAATCACAAAACACACATATCGCTAACCCGACTTTCATGCCTCCGTATTGATCCGGGTGCATCATGGATCGCTTGATGATGCTGCATGGGATGCACTGCGCCGCTCTCACCACTCGTCACTATTATCTGTCACGCCGATGTCACTTTAAATCAATAACCATCTCGGAATCATTGACCCTCCCCCCCGTCCTCCACCACCACCACCACCACCAGCCGCTCCTTCATGTAGTCACTGAGCAGAAACTGTCACTGCAGAGACTGTGTGCTTGTGTGTCAGCGCCGTCTGATGTGTCCACGCGGCGGTTATCTTTTCCCCCTCTAGCTTAGGTTACTTCAATAGGAGCCATTCTTTCTCCTTCTCTTGATTAGAAGTACAGGGATGAGGAGGAGGAGGAGGAGGGGTCATGCATACAGTTAGGTGCTTTCACCTGCAACCATGAGGAAGGGATGGGGGCGTATTTTAACGCGACACAGGATCCGCTCCATCTGCTAAACCCCCCTCTTCATCTCCTGCCCACCTCTCTGACCATTCTTTTATTCCTAGGATACCAACTGCCGGTAAGGCGATAGGTGACACACACACATTTTTTCGGTTGGGATTGGCTGGTATAGACGGAGAGGAGACACAGGTGTCCAGTAATCATGCGTGACCTCTCGTAACCTTTGATTAAAATGAAGAAAAAAAAAGATAATATCTTCAGCATTCTGCCTGTTTACTTAACGTCTTAACAAAGAGCTCCATTGTTGGCGATCTCCCATGTAACCTGACCACGCTCCTTCTTATTCAATAAGGGGGAACAGCTTGCAGATTAGAGAGGGGAAAAAAAACAGGGCCAAAATGAACTATGTTTCTTTTGTGCTCCTCCTCCCTCATGTTTTTTTCTGCATTATTTTGACTTACTGGGCAGAAAACACCAGAGGGAACAAACAAAGCCGTGCTGTTAATTGTGTTTTTTCGACACTCCCGTGCCCCCTTAACAAAATGCCACCGCGAGCAGGCAGAGTGCCGGAGAGCTCGTGACAGTGGGGACCAAAACAACCTGACGCCATTATCAAATTTCCCACTAGCTGCCCCCAAAAATGCCCGCCCAGTCAACAACTGAGTAATGAGATCTAATAGGGCTAGAGCCGAAAATGAGACCTTAAGAGCACGTTGTGGATCTTATCTGCTTGTTTTTGTTTTTTTTTCGTTCGCTGGGAATAGTGTAAAAGCAAGAATGAGGGGGGGAAAAGGATCGTTGTTAGCTAAGTGCACTCGGAGAAGAAGAAGAAGTGCCTTGGAGGAGAGGACTATTTTACATGCGGATTAGTGTTCATATCGCCGTCATCAGACAGCGATACAGGGCCTTGATAGGCTGTCTGTCTTTGATGCCTTCTGAGGCGCGGGAGGGCCTTATCCCTTTCGCCTATCTTCTCTGCAACACACATACACTGATCCAGCCCTTTTAGAACTGCTGAGATGGGGAAGATTGGATTGGAAGATGCGCGCGCCGTCACTTATCTGCATAGGCACATGTCAGTATGCAAGCATGGTTAAAGCAAGCATCTACCTTTAAACATCACAAGATATTGAGCGCCCCACAGGTGTTCAATGCTCCCAACACAATCCCTCCTCTTGCTTCTGAATGGCAGCATTGTGCGCTTTCACTTTTGCATTCCTACGTCAGACAAAAAAGAACAGTCGGCTTAAAAAAAAGGCATTGGCTTTTCCACTCCCCCCCCCCCCCCCCCCCCCCCCCCCAACCTCAAACGCTATTAAAATTTTTGTTATGTTTTCCACTTTGGCCCCCCTGGTGAAAATAACACATGGGGATTGTCTGGGCCTGAGCCAAACACACATAAATTTCAATATTAATTTGGTCGGCACCTCGGCAGCCTCCACCGGCTCCCTAATCTCCCGCCGCATATCTTCATTATCTGAAAGTGTGCTTTCATCTTAATTCCATTTTCATCCATCAAACGTCGGCGAGGTTTGACCTTGCGTGATCTCGAACGGAGATAAGCGAGGTATAGGGAGAGAGTGACGGAGACTGGAGATAGAAAGAGAGAGAGAGAGGGGGGAAGTTGAGAGATAAGGGGAGGCGAGTTGAGATGATGAACGAGGATGGAGGGATGACGGGTGGAGGGTTGGGTGGGGAGGGGGGGGACATCTCCAGTGCCAAGTTTCGAGGTCTGTTAAATGTGCGAGTGAGTGTGTGAAGCCATTCCATTTCTCATAATCCTCATGTTGCACCAGCAGAGTGGAGCTACGTTAGCTCCATCTCTTTTTCAATCCCTCTCCTCTCTCCCGCTGCTCTTCCCTCACTTGCCTTGGGCTTTTTTTTTTTTCTTCTTCTCCCCAGCCTCCTTCATCCTCTCCCTTCTCGCCGTCAGTTTATTTATCCCGACATTAGGGTTTAATTACTCATTTGCAATTTTTACATAATTGTTCGGATTGTAATTGTCTTGTGTTGTCGGAGGAACAGGTGTCGGATGGTGAACCTGTATGTGTGTGTGAGTGATCGGGACAATACAGTTCAAGGCAAAGACGCGCCACCTGGTGGTGCTCCGCTGATGAAATGATTCTGAAGATGACACAAGGACACACACTACTTATCCCACTTGAATGATACATGCCCGCATGATCATACTCAAACAGAACGCCTCATTAGCGGATAAGCTGGATATGCTCTCTTAACCTCCCCCAATCTATCTCTCCTCTCCTCTTTTTTTTTTGTGTTGCCATGTTTGGATGGCAGCCCTGATCCCCTAAATGCAGGTTATCTGTCATCAGTGGTAAATAAAGAATCATTTATCTTTCTCTTTCTCCCCTCGCTTATCTCTGTCTTTCTTTATCCTTCTCGCCACAAATCTGTCTATCCCCGCCGTAGATCCTATCACCCTCTGCGTTGACATTCATTTCTTTAGATATACCATTTTTGAAGGCTTCCAAATCTCCCCCCCGTCTGTGCTCGCACAGGTAGCACAAAAACAAGTGAGCTGCTGTTTCTTATATATATATCCGTGAGTGCTCGGCTCTGGCATTTGGCCGCTTTGGCTCCCGTTGAAGCCGTGTCATGCTTTTCTGCTGACACCCGGACCCGTGTCACAACAAGCTAACGTTAACGCCGGGGCCCAGGGGCTCGTCACGAACTGACAGTAGTAGGCCGTTGGTCAGATGCAGCGCTGCCACCGCTGTGATGGATCCCCCACACACACGACACCTAGAACCCCCCCCCTCTTTCCTGATGTCATGCCAGAACTGGGATGACACGGTGACATGTGAAATGACATGACAACGAAACAAAGACATGACACACACACGTGCACTTTCACTCGGATAGACAGGACGCACTTGCACGCCTGAGCAGCGCGCGGAGAGAGCGGTTTCACTCAGTGAACAGTGCGGCCATTCAGATGTCGGTGTGCAAAAAAACAAGAGGCTGGATTCGGAAAAACAAGTAGGAAACGCGATCTCGAGATTTTTTCCAGGCCGACTCTATGTAAGCAACACCGGGCTCTGGGTTTTGGTTGACACTCGTTCTCGGCGTCTGCCAGCCAGCGCCTGTGTCAGCAGCAGCAGCAGTGGCTCTAACATGGCGACACAGGAGAAGGCCGCATCCATTCATAATGAGAGGATGTAACATAATTCGTGACAGACAGACGCAGGATGTTGGAAAAAAACACAGCATAAACGCAAAGACATTTTGGTCGACAAGCCTCCCCTTTATGAATTATGAAGTGTATCGTTTTTATAGCGTCGTGCCATATCATGACACCGGGTCTCGCTGTGGTGGTGTTCATGCAGCCCGGCGGAGAAGCAGCAGAATCCCACAAAAGGGTGTTATTTGTCAGCTTGAAGCTAATCCACTGCCACTCAACACCCCCCCACCCGCTCCATCAACCAAAAAAAACACACTTCTCCTTTGCCATTCAGAGCAGGTCAGGGGTTGGGCTAAGCTTCTGAACATCTTCAAACGCATCCCCCCCTGAATAGTATCTCTGTTACACCAATGGCCTAATCCGCCACTTGAAGAGCAATTAAAAGTTTAGCCCAGACTTTAAGAAAGTAACCACGTGTGATCTTTTTTTTTTTTTTCTCTGGGTCTGTCTCTCTCCGGCGGCGTGCATGGCGTGCATGCTAATAGTAAGAGTGGCACTCATCCAAAGGCATTCCAAACACACTGGGAAAAAGAAAAGACTAAAGGGAGATGTGGATGAAGGAAGAAAACAAAGCTTTCCCTTTCTTAGACTTCTCTCAAACTTTGGCATCTTTTTTTTTTTTTTCCAATTCCCACTTCCTTTTTCTCTCGATCCAAAGTGGTTCCCAAAGGCACAAGCTCCGCGACGAAGAATTCATCCCTCCAGAGTTCTTTCCGAGGACTTTTTATGCCTAGCAACAACTTTTTTTTATGGCGCAACCCCAACCATACAATAGTCGGAAGCATCGGGGAGTTCATGTTTTGGGTTTCCTGCAGTCTTTATTGAATAGTCTTTTTTCTTACTGGAGCACGTATATTTATACAGCTATTCCGACTGCCAAAGAGTGCAATAAAGGGTCAGTAAAAGGCTCGGCGGACGAACGCTGAAGGACGTTGGATTGGGGCGGGTGTGCGGTCGGATCATAAAACGACCACATGGTAAAAAAAAAAAAAAATACTCACGGTTTCAAAGATCGACAAGAGAGTGCTAATAGCATCATCAACTCTTAACGAGGCTGTGTGCTGTGCTGCCCATATGTCTGCACCTCCTGTAATAAAAGTAGTTTTAAAGGTGTTTAAAAAATGTTATTATCAAGCTTTGGGACCCGTGTGGATTGCATGACCTCACAGCTCCCTGACATGATTTTTAAATGAAAGTCTATCAATCTAATCTCTTATTATATTCCAATCCATTATTGTGGGCACAGTTAAGGTGCGGAACGAGCAGCTGGACGCCCTTGTGTGAGAGAGATGTGAAACTTCTTTTTCAAAACTCGGCAGGCTATAGACGAGAAGAAAGAGGAAAAAGCACATTGCATCTTTGTTGGCTCGGAAGGTAATGTTGGGAAAAAAAAATCAGACTCGCGAGAGGACTCATTTTTATCTCGGCTTGTCTTGGGGGGTGTTCTTTGGAAAAATGTCACCCCCGGTTTCTCCTCTTCATCCCGAGTGACCTGGGAGGAATGTGCGCGGAGGAGTGAAGCTTGGAGAGGGGGGGACGCTAGGAAGCGGAGAGGAGCTCTGGAGCTTGACAGGGCCAAAGCTATCAGTCAGGCTAGAACATGATACCTGAGAGGCGGTTGCACTAACAAAGCTGAAGCCAGAATTCCCACAACTTACTCTTCCCTGACAGAAACCCTTTTTGAAATCCCCCTCGTCACACCTGAGGAAGCCATCCACATTTACCTTGTTTTTGACTACTGCTTCGCTTAGCTTAGCTTCGCATAGTAATTAAGTGCAACTGAGCAGCACCCAAACAGAACCCGAATCCACCCTGATCAGATTCCGATTGATTTCCAGTCAGACATTCACCCTGAGGGCATTTGTCTCATTTATAGCTGCGGCATCAGTGTATCTCGTGATCTTTCTAATCCAGCCAGTACTGGAATTACAGCAAGCTTCACCTTCACCCCGCGTTTGCAAAGCAAAGCAAAGCAGCCTGCGATTGGGTGAAGGCAATTTAAGTGTGTCGTTTGGTGTAGCGTGGCCATTTGGCACTTTCCATGCATCTCAGGTGGCGGTATATGTGGGTCGCTGTCTGGTCGCCCATTAAAAATGAAACACGGCTTCTTAATTACCGACTGGCACTTTTGGCAATCGTTGGCCGTACTCATGTGTCATTACCCCCCCCCCTTCCCCACCCCTCCTGTTTGACTGGCCTCTTTATCCGTCTCTCCATCTCACTTACTCTCCTCCCTGCATCCCTCCATCTCTCTTGGTTGACTGCAATAAGACACTAGCCCTGCAGTTTGTGTTTTGCTCCCCTTGCCCTGCCACAATTACTTCCTGTGGTTCACGGTGTAGTGGGTCACTGCCATCCGCCAAAGGTACTTACAGCTGAAATTACACACACACACTGTGTTTTTCCAAGCAGGCCTATACCTACATCGTTGCATTATCCCTCGCTCCACCCAGAGGCTCTGGTTGAAGGTGGGCTTAATTATAAATCCAGACATCCAGAGAGATCGGGTTGAAAAAAGGCCTCCTCAGTACAAACACAGTCACCATTGTGTGTCCTTTACATCAGTAGTTCTCAAAGCGGGGGTTCCGTGGCACTCTGTCAGGTGGTCCTCGAATAAATTTGCTATACATTATGAAATTGTGCTGTATCAGTAAAATATCAACAGATGGGGGAACTATTTTCACCAATAAAACAAGAACATTGTGTCCATTACTCCCACCTACGTTGGCTTTGGATCAATAGAAAGTGATATGATTGAGACACATCACACCAATCTGTCATGAATCAGTCACTTCATGAGCACGGATAAATATTTGATTAAGTCCACATTGTCAAGTGACGCTAAACCCAAACTAGCTAAATTGCGAAAAATATGTCGACAGTTATGTCGAGCGACAGCGACGGGAGACCAAAATGCGTCATGTGTCTTCAGGTAATGAAGCCATGAAGCCAGCTAAGATAAAGCAAAATCTGATTACAGAGCACCTGGAATATCAGAGCAGAACAAAGTGGTGTTAACATGATTTCAATTGAAATGTGTTCCTGTTTTATCGCTATCAAACAGGTCTGAAGTATTTAGGTTGAAAAGTTTTAGAATACAAATAGTTCCGGTGGCATCGAAGAGTACAAATGGTTGTAAGAATCATGCTTAATCGGTGTTAGGATTATGACGGGGTCCTTGGAAAATGTTCTCCCCTTTAAGGGGTCCTTGGCCCCCAAATAGTTTGATAACCCCTGTTTTACATGTACTGTATCACATGAGTGGCACTGGAGAATTGGATATCTGATAATGGGAACTTTTTACAACATACTTGACATTAAAGCTACTGCATACCCTTAAGTAACGTGTTCTCAACTAGTGTCTGAACAACTGAGGTTTCATTCAAAAGGCAGAGCGCTCTACCTCTAAACACCGTGTTACCCCATTCCACTGTTTGCATGGAGATAAAAGAAGAAGTAAGGCTCAAACAAAGTGCTGCTGACAGCGGCGGCTCAACGGTTAGTTTGGAGAAAAGGGGGTGGGGTGGGGGGAGGAAATGAAAATCAAATCCAAGAGGTCGCACATTATTGACACGAGTGGCACGGCCCCTGTTTTTATTGGCCCCCGGCTCCGCTCCGAGTCAGGCAGCCCATGTGTTTTCCCTTTAGCGTCCAGGAAACAGGCCGGGCCAAGCTCCCTTTCTGCAAACCTGTGGCTTGTTTGCATTGTTCAGTTTTTGGGGATGACGGATTTGCTCAATCACCCGTGGCTGTCGCAGCTGGCTTTCAATCACATGGCGCACCTCGAAAGAGGCTGAAAAAGGCGGGGGTCCCGGCATCTGGTAAAGATAAAGCAAGCTAGTGCTAACTTGAAATGGAAGCCATTACATTGAACGCTTGGCCACTCTCTGACAGGTAATTACTTTACTCATGGATATACGTATAGACGGTTAATAAACTGATGTTTTCTTTTCAGAAATAATGTGGCTTTCCTTTAAAATTAAACGGGACTGGGGTCATGACCTTTGACTGTGTTTGTGTTATGTGCACTGCTAGATTGATTGGCAGCTGAGTGGACCATGAGGTCGGGGGGTCAGGGTAGGAGGTAGAGGGACTGCCTTCAAAGGGCATGTACTCGGTCAGGCTCAACACCAGGTCTGAAAATTACCAGTGTCTGGTGCGAAGCGGGGTCAGCTTTGTGTCGTACGACAGCGAAGGGGAAAGCTTTCACTGTAACACCCACAGCCTGCTCTTATTCTTCACTCCCTCGCCATCCCTCGTGCATTTACTTCTGGCTGACCGTCAACCCTGATTGTGTGTGTGTGTGTGCGTGTGTGTGTGTGTGCATGGCAGATAATTTTATTAATTTCTCCCGGTGGAGCCCCCAAATTTTTCCAAAGAATACTTGAAAGAAAAAGAGAAAGAAAGCATTGCCATATGCGATTTCACATGGCATGTTGGACAATTCATTTTCCTTTCCCAGGCCACGTCTGAGACACACACCCAGACATGCACACACACACACACAAATATAAGGGAAAAATGACTAAGAAAGAATCACTTTTTTATTTTATTCATTTATTTAAAAGACACAGAATGAAGGGAGCGAAGGTCGCCGTGCAGACGCTGGTTGCCGCAGATTCTAATCCAAAGCCTCCGGCGATCTCTGCATGAACTCCATTTCTGGTCTGCAAACAAATTAGCTTTTTTTTCTTCTCTCCTCTCTCTTCTATCTCGCTCTCCCTCCAGTGAAAATCAGGGGAAATTCAGGTGAATAAAATCTATTTGTTCATTTAACTTCTGTTTTTTTTTTCCCGTCAGCTTCTTTTCTCTCACCCAAACTCAATTTTCCCTCGGTGCGCGCCTGCTCGAGTGTTTCTTTTCTTTGCGACCCAGCCTCGCCAGCAATTCATTAGGCAACAGTGGTTTAATTTGTATCATTAGAAAACCGTGTTTCCCAAAAGGACTATGGCACTCCACTAAATCTGATCCAGACAAAATACTTTTTTTCTTCTTTTTCGACCACGCGCAAGCTGTCGGGTTTGTTAACTCACACCAAACAAGTGTTTTGGAGAAATAGAGTAAAAACAAACAAACAAACAAACAAAACATGGTTTAATATCTTAGAATCTCTTCAAGTGTTATTACGCTTATAGAGAGCAGTTCTCCTTCTGGGCCCCCGCTTTTAATTATGCAACAAATGTTTGACTATCCAAGTGAAATTTGCATGAATATTTATACCAATTCATTTGTTGAGTGTTGATTGTAATTACATGGAAACATGATTTATTGCCAAGATTGCTGTGCTAGCCAGCCAGCCAGAAAAAAAAAGAACCGGGGTGGAAAATATATAAATAAATGCAAATTTCCACACAGGCAGCTAAAGGAAGCCTATTTTTTTTTTCTTTCCCAGTGGCTTGTGGGAAATTTCATTATCAGAAAGAGAATCTTTCACGGGTGTGTGCCTGGCAGAGATTCAGAGGTGCTTACAGTAAGTGTCTCAGGATGACACCATAACAAAGAGGTTCACCTTCCTGTGGTGACCTGTCAACACTTGCTGAGAGTGTCACTTATATCTGTGTGTATGCGTCATTTGTCACTCTTTTTCTACGTACTTCCATGCGCACCAAATATCCCAGCTTGACATGATGTTTTGGCATCTGCCTCTCAGATCGAATGATCAAAAACGGGGAATGGATTGACGTACAAATCAGGCTCATTAGAATATAGAACTACGTTTGCAAAGGTGCACCATATTTTTTGTCACAAGCCAATCAGAGCAGACTGGACTTTTTTCGGGAGGGGGGTCTTAAAGAAACCTTTTGTTTTTCCTGTTTACCAGTGGCGGGTGCTATTACAGCAAAATGCCTTTAAACAGCGATGAGAAAACGTTTGAGGGTAAAAGGGAAAAAGCAAAGCAAATATGAGGAGAAATGCTATTATTGAATAATTCAGTGCACAGATGGCAAAGCTTTAAAGGTGCCATGTTGTTGAAAGTCAGATTTCCATGTCTTTTTTGGATTATAAAGCAGTTGAAGGTGATATATAAATACTGTGAATGTATCAAAACACTCTATCCACGGAGAAATGTACACGGCCCATATTCAGAAACTGTGCCTTTAAAAACAAGTGGTCAGGACTTCCGTAACGTTGTGATGTCACAACTATCCAGACACTAGTAGAAGTGCCTCTGTGTAGTTGACACCCAGTGAATCCCCGGCTGCAGTGATTCTGTGAAGATAGCGCAGATGAGGAAGACCGGAAAGTGCTGAACAATCAGAGTGGGCTTTTTCAGGAGGGGGTTTTAAAAACACAGGCGCTAAAACGGAGCGTTTCAGACAGAGGGTGAATACAGGTATATTCAGACGGACACTATGAGAAAAATAAAGTGTTTTTCGAACATTAAAGCATGTAAACATGTTCTAGTAGAAACCCCAAATACACGTATGAACCTGAAAATGAGCACGATAGGTCCCCTTTAAAGACGTAGTTACTGACCACAGAGGCTGATAACAGATTTTACTTCATCAGGTGAGACAATGTGGGAACAAATGGAAGGAGATGGAGGGAGAAAGAGAAAATGTTTGAGTAATGGGCCTCTGTCCTGTTTAATATTCTCATGATGGAGCAAGGAAACAAGGAGGACAGAGGGAGGAGGGGGGGGGGGCAAAAGCAGAAGAAGAAGTGATGAGGTCCAGCCAAGGGGCTGGAGGAGAAGCAACAGCTCCTGACTGTGTTTGTATCTAATTAATGAATGGCATTAGCCATTTGTTATGCCATTTATTCTGGTAATGACCAAGCCTGATCTTTCAGTCCTCGCCTCATGCTCATTCTCCCTCTTTCATCCCCCCTTTCTCTCTGCCATTACCTTTGTACGACGCTCAAGACAGGGATTGAGAGATGTAGAGGGGAGGGAGGGAAACGGACGGAGACAGTGAGCAAGAGGTCTCTGCTTTAATGACGTGCTCTGTTACTGCTTAACTCAGGACACTCTTCAATAATGAGCAGGCTACTCTTATTGATGGTGCGAACCAACATGCTCACACATGCAGTGTAGTAGGTGTCCCTGCTCAACGTGTGCTCAGAAAACGGTTCATATGATATCTTACAAAACGTTATTTCTCATTTTTCTCGTGTTTTCCTATGAATGTCCAGCAACATGTGATGCATGTGTCAATTTCCGCTCCAGTCTTTTCAAAATAAATGTCCGGAATCCACTTGGTTAGGTTTAGGCAACAAAACTACTTAGTTAGGTTTTGGAAAAGATTGTGGTTTGCGTTAAAACAACTCCGGAAGTGGCATAACTTAAGTACGGAAGTTACGTGACAAAAACTACTTAGCTAGGTTTAGGAAAAGGCCGTGGTTTGGGTTAAAATAACACCGGAAGTGGCATAACTTAAGTACGGAAGTTACATGACAAAAACTACTTTGTTAGGTTTAGGAAAATATTTTGGTTTGGGTTAAGATAACACAGGAGGTGGCGTAACTTAAGTACGGAAGTAAGGTGACAATCTACTTAGGTTTAGGAAAAGATCATGGTTTGGGTTGAAATAACACTGGAAGTGGGGTAACTTAAATACAGAAGTTACGTGACAAAAACTACTTAGTTAGGTTTAGGGAAAAGATCGTGGTTTGGGTTGAAATAACACTGGAACTGGCGTAACTTAAATACGGAAGTTAAGAGACAAATAAATCAATGTTGACTTCTGGTTTCACACGGGGTATGAACACCGGTCTCCTGTGCGAAAATCCGATGTTTTTGGACCCACCCCGACCTCCTCCCTATGGTGTGTTTGTCACTCTTTATACTTCTTGGTTCACAATTACTTGGATTACATACAAATTGATTTAGTGGGATATATACAAATTATAGTGCATTACTTTTTTTGTAGGTATAGCTGTAAACGGTGTATGAGAACAGCCTGTTCTGTTTGTGTGTACTCATCTTTAGTGTTTCTGCTCTGCAGAGTCAAATTGGACCTCCTGCAGAGCCAGACGCTTGTTCACCTTGTCCTCTTTTTCGTGGGCAAATAAATAAGTGGATGAGGCCGGTGCATTCTTCCCTCCGTGATTGTATTCAACACACAGGTTTAGCCAGTTGCCATATCGTCTTGGTCCCCTGGGCTTCAAGCGAGCTTGTGAAAGACTCCCTTTGTGCATGTCCCTGTTACAATGTCCACCTATTGATAGTTTTCAGGGTGAGAGAAAGGCATGACCTTGTTTGCGGTGATAAAAGGTCTTTGTCGGCTATTGCGATAGAGCAGATTAGGTTGTGTGTCTTGTTTTTTGGGGTCAGGAAAGTGACATCAAAGCTAGCTTGGAGATTTATGTTAGTTCTGATAGTTGTGTCCTTAAAAATCCAGCTAGCACACTTCTACGACTCCTTACCCTTGCCCCATTTTTTCCTATCCTACTTTTCTACCATCCTGACCCAAAATCCCTTTTCCAAAAATCTAGAAGATCCAACTCCCTAGCTAAAGTCAAAGAATACAAAACAAAGTAAAAACAGTCCCTTTTATAGTGACCCCCGGCCGTTTGGTTTGTCTTGTAGCCGTTTCGCCGAGTGACCTTCTCGGTGGTGAGCCAGCCCCAGGACCCTCACCAGCAGGGATCGCTGCAGAGCTGCTACGACAGCGGACTGGACGAGTCGGAGACGCCCAGCAGCAAGAGTTCGTCGGGCCCCCGGCTGGGCGCCCTACCCCTACCGGAGGACAGCTACGAGAGGACAACGCCGGATGGCAGTGTCGGTGAGGCAGAGCACATGGAAAATGGTAGGGGCAAACACTAAAGGAGATTAAGCAAGCGTTAAGATACAGGAAACACACACACATTCACGCACAATAGCACGGCCGACGGTAGACAGCCTTAGAAACATACAGATACATGTCCTTTTTTTATAAGATTTATTATCAAGTAGGTGTTTTTTGGCTTTTAGTTAGTCCCGATCAGGTGATGTGGTGTTGTGAAGCGGTTGCAACTTTTTATTAAATCTAAAGCCCCTCCACGAATGTACATCATGTGAAGACGAGGTGTGGGATTTATTATAAAACCTATGGGTCTGCTTCAGAGACGGGCAGGCTTTATTTGATCAAAGGCGCTACACGAGGGAATATATGTACCAGACATATTCTTTAAGATCAACACCTTTCAGGCCGTCTCTCCCTTTTAGTTTGCAGCTCGTTTCTTTACAATTCCATTCGTCATCTTGGGCTTCGACTTGACTGATGATAGATTTTGTACAATATCTCTTATGTATCCTTTGAGATGGAGTAAAAAGGAGGAGTAACAATGGGGGGTTAATACCCAACTTGAATTGTTAAGAAGCTATACAGATAGTACGCTGGCTTGAGGCCCTTACGAAGGAGTTCTACAATTGGGAGATAGAGCTGATGTTCTGGAGGTTGTAATAGTCTAGAGAGAGTGAGTGGGAGCCGTGGAGCAAAAAAAAAGAAGCCTATTGTGAAGGCAGTCCCTGGGCACAGTACTGCATAACCTTCTCACAGCTAGCCTGAGCTACTTTCCTACCGCGACCAAAATATGTGTGAGTGTGTGTATCGGGGTGTGCAGAGAGATGGGGGTAATGGTCCCGTTCATAGTCTAGGAGTCTGAGGCGATGCTTAACAAGGAGGAGCTGTCTTGAGAGTGCTAAGCCTAAGTGCAGAGGCTTCCCCACTGCAGCTTAGGATAAGGATATTCAAATGGCTTAAAGAGCCACATCCTCTCTTTTTCTTTTTTTTTTAAGATGGGGTTGCGTTGGAGATGATGTCTTCACTTATCTCAGATCAGTGGAGTCAATATAATGTTCCGCCGTATCCACAAGGTGAATCCTTTAGGGAACATCTGAGAGGTTAAAGAGGACCTATTATGTTGTTCCCTTTCCTTTTACTGTGTTATTTTGTGCAAGTAAAAAGGTCTGCAAAGTTACAAAGCCCTCGCCAAAGGGAAACACTGCTCCTGAACTGCCGGAAACGCCTTGCTTTAAGTCCCGCCTTTTCTTCTGTAACGTGGTGATGTCACCAAGTAATACATTTGCATAATGACAGCCTAGTTAGCTAGTTTGGTATGCCTTCAAACAAAGTCAGTTAGAGCGGAGCTGGAGCGGAGTTCGAAGAGTTTGTTTCTTTTGAACAATCGCAACAGATTGGGGCCAGCAGACCAATCAGAGCAGACTGGGCTTTTTTGGGAGGGGATGATAAAAACTCACTTTTTCTTAAAGAGACAGGCACTAAAATGGAGCGTTTCAGACAGAGGGTGAATACAGGTATATTCAGACAGACCGTATAAGAAAAACAATGTGTTTTTTTAACATTAAAGCATGCAAACATGTTCTAGTAGAAGCCCAAAATACAAGTATGTACCTGAAAATAAGCATAATAGGTCCTCTTTAAATGTCTTGTTATGGGTTTTGATAGAAAGTCAAGCGAAGCAGACAGATGTGCACATCAAACTAGGCAGTTACAAAGGTGCCCACAGTGAGCTTTCTCAAATTTTGTCCTCAATGCAGATTAAAAGGGATTTGAAGCACTTTAATGTGAGCTGATAAGTATCCACAAGGTAGCCCTAAAATCTCCTTTTTTTTCAGACAATAGGCACCCATTTGCCGGACGAATTAGACCCAATTAAAAGACTCAATTTGGTGTCCGTTTAAACTAATAGGACAGGGACAGCATCGCAGAGGAGCCCAGTTAGATGAAAAGTGTGATCAGACCTGCAATCAAATCCACCTTGAGAACTAAAAAAAACAGCATAAATATTGAAACTAAATTGAATATTGAATACCAAAAAAAAGGCCATGTATCATACGATATTGTGAAATAATTTAGCACATTGACCCACAAATATGTGGTAATTTATACCCGTCAATTTTTTGGGTTTCAGCTCAGTGCACATATGTTGTTAATTCTCCTTTTTTCCACGGTTTCAGAGGGAACTATTACAAAGAACACTGGAGCTTTAGGGGAGATTTAGTGGGAGGAACAAGAGTCAAGGTCAATTCATGAATCGGTCTCCCATCCAAGAGAAACAACATGCTCTGCTGCTGCTGCTGCTCGCTATCTTTAGTGGGATCAGCCGAACTGGTGTGTGTGTGCGTGTAGATGGAAAGGCAGCTGTACAACTGAGAGTGTCGGACTGTTTTGTTCAACATATTGTTTTTTAAATCTCAAAGCAACCTCTGAATCTCTTGCAGCACATTCATAACATTCTGAGCTCTTACCGTTTGTACTAATAATGTGGAGTTATGTATAGGCAGCAGGGGTGGCCTTGCGGTCTGAGCGACTCTAATTGGTCTTGGTCCCGTCATTCAATCCTAGAAAAAAAAAGCAGCAGCTTCCTGTTAAAGCGTCCTTGAGGAAGACCGCCGAGGCCCCTTGCTTGCTCACTTATGCTGGGTCACCGTGGATAAGGGCATCAGCTAAATACCTAAGTGTAAAGTAAATGCAATCATCTAAGGTTAGGGCAAATATTGGCAAAGTGCTTCACCCCTCTTGAGGGATGCTAACTACAGTCATTAGCGCTCCCCCTCGTGTTGTAGCCAGAGCACACACAGACACCGTCGGCGGCATGCTTTATATTAGGAAATGAGGGAGTTACGAGGAAAGAGGGAGGACAAAAGTTGGCAGATGGCTCGCCGCGGCGCTCAGTGTTGGCGCGGGCATCATTAGCGACAGGTAATTGCGGGCGTTTATGTGCGTAATGCGACGGCGATTTTCGTGATGTGTTTTGGAAGCGGGGAAGAGAATGTCAGACGAAAGAGACTATGAAAACCTTGACCTCGCAAACCGAAAATGTTGATTTCGATTTTTACGTTCGCCAATTCATCATGTTTGATTGTCATTTCTATACATACAAAGAATCCCTTTTATTGATTCCTTGCCTTATTCGGCTCCAACTTGCTTGTTGTCGATCGATGTTTCGCACAATGTGAAGGAACAATCCACTGCAGCTGCTCGTCTGTCTCACACATGAATGCACACGCACCAACACACATAAGCAGGCATCCGCACTAAGAACCAGACATGAAGACAACACACACACACACACACAGTCTGTTTTTCATTCTCTGCCTCTTCATCCCTCTTTCTTTCTTTCCACCGTGCACAGATGTGCCGAGGGACCGTGTTTTTCTTTTCCTCATCTCCTTCATCAAGGTCAGGTTTCGAACTTTATTATTTGCTATTGGTTGACTTCTTTCCATGGGGAGCGTCAAATAAGAATAAAAAACAACCTCTCCATCCAAGACAGATTCTTCCAGAACCGTCTCAAAACAGGGAGTGCTGGGGGTCATCACGGGAATATGAAGACATTCTTGACCCAATCCGCACTGCACGAACTATCATTCAAGACTCCTCTGTAGTTTCTTCCTCATAGACGTGAGTGAGAGGCAGTCGAAAAAGCTCTATGTCAGGAGGATTCTGCTGCATCTTTACAGATGTTTCTGAATTTGTTCGGCGGAAATCATGAGCAGCACATATAGCTACAACTCAGCTACGGCGTTTCATGGAGTCTTGATCTTTTTTGATGCACAGCTGGGCCCCTCACTTATTCATAAGCTTACCCCGGTGCTCATCAGATATTCATAAACGCCGAGTGTTTGGAGTGAAACACCCGATTAGGCCGTTATGGATGTCAAAGAGCCCTTCCAGATGCACGCCGTTATCGGCGGGTCAAAGACTCGTGCTCTATTATTGATCTCCACATCGCCAAGGGGGGGCAGTAGTAGATTTTTCAATTTTTTACCGTGTTAGTTCAAGTACACCTCAAAATAACACGCTTCTACATTGCCCTTTCATCATGAGTCAGGTGTCTGAGGTGTGCAAAGTGTTTTCATATGAAACCTCCAACCTCCGCGCGGATGTGAACAGCTCCGGGCAATGAAGATGTAATATCATTGTTCGGTACATCAGTGCAGCTATGCGGTGTGCTGTGCTTGTTGCGGGTAGGTCACGCTGCCGAGGATTTATCCCATTCCATCCATTATATAGTGGCTATTTTTTAATAGAAAAAAATGCATATATATAATTTAAACCTTTTCACCTCTTGCATTCAACCGTGAGTTAATACAACACTATGGGCCGCCAGCAGCTATACAAATGTAAAGAAAGCTAATGTATTAGAAGAGTTTTAAAAGGGAAATTATGAAAAACTCATATTTTCTTAAAGAGACAGGTGCTAAAATGGAACATTTCAGACAGAGGTGGTGAATACAGGTATATTCAGATAGATAGTATGATAAATATGTTTTTTTTTAAGATTAAAGCATGTAAACATGTTCTAGTAGAAACCCAGGATATGACTTACTGAACCTGAAAATGAGCATGATATGTCCCCTTTAAAGATGATCTATTATGCTTTTGTGCTTCTTCCCTTTCCTTTAGTGTGTTATATAGTTTTTTGTGCATGTAAAAGTTCTGCAAAGTTACAAAGCCCAACGAGAGTTACTCTCCCCCACAGAAGCACTGCTCCCGAACTGCCTTTAAACGCCTCGCTTGAAGTCCCGCCTTTTCTTCCATAACGTGGTGATGTCACCAAGTCACACATTTGCATAATACCTTCCCAGCGGCTAGTTTGGCACGTCCCTCAAACAAGGCTAGTTAGAGCGGAGCTGGAGGGGGAGTCCGAGGAGTTTAGTTCGGTTGACCAATCGCAACATGGTGGGCCAGCTGACCAATCAGAGCAGACTGGGCTTTTTTGGGAGGGTGGGGGCTCAAACAGAGCGTTTCAGACATACGTACCGCAGCACAGCCAAGAAAAATAGAGTGTTTTATTTAAGATTGAAACACGTAAATATAGTTCTAGTAGAAACCCAAATTACAAACCTGAAAATAAGCGTGATGTGTCCAGGAAAACTTTCCTGGAAAAGAACTACTTTTCTATCATATCGCAGGGGGTTATTCGCCAACAGACGAGAGGATATATATATATATATATTAGTTTACTCAACTTTTTTACTTAACCACTACATCACTGAGTGAATCCCAACAGAGGCTGGTGCCTGATTTAATTTACGCTGGCTGCAAAGACAGATGAATAGTGCAAATTTATTGTAGCCTCTGAGAGAGTAATAGCACGTCCTACTGGCTGCTAACGTTAGCATGCCTCCCACGTCTCTGTGCTTTGGCTGCCAGACAACCACTACCCCCCCAGCACACACACACACACACACACACACACACACACACACACACACACACACACCAGGTTCTATCTCTCTCCTGTCTCTCCCGCTGAGAAATCTTGGGGTACCACCGTTGGATTACAAACATCATCATTTAGTGTTGGCTCGATGGAGTAGGACAGACAAGTGGCACATCACAGCAGTGAGGTATAGTCGGCGAGTACAGACAGACACTGTCGGAGCCCGCTAACGTACACGAAACAGACTGAAATGCCCACTTTTTACACATTGAAGTGAACACACATGCTCAGTCACATAAAAACAAATAAGCTTTAGCCACACACACATTCCTCCTCATCCAGCACAATGAGGCACTGCATCATTTTCCAGCTCTGTGAAGCACCTCACTAGATCACTTCATTGTTGTTGTTTTCTCTCCATTTCTAAAGCTTTGCCTGCTGGAATGCTGCTTAGCTTGGTTAATAATGTGCATGTGTGTGTGTGTGTGTGTGTGTGTGTGTGCTTGTGTTTGTGTGTGTAACTCTGTTCATTAGGCAAGCCCAATTGTAGGGCCAGATGGCAAAGCGAGTTTGTTTAATTAAAACCATTCATATTTCAAGAGCGGAGCGGCAGCGGCACTGGTCTTAGGTCTGATTTCCCCCAACTTGGGTGGAGGGATGGGTAGTGTGTTTGTGTTAAAGCAGCGCAGTGAAAAATCACCCAGCGGAAGGCTCTCTCGCGCTCAATCAATCAGCACGTTACACGCGCCCTCCCCAAGGTCGCATCCATGTGCGCACACGAGTTAAAAACACTACAACATTAATTAGGAAATTAAAAATCGGAAACGAAAGAAATAATGATGAGTTACAGTTACAGTCAGGTACATTTTGCAGCATTGTTCGGTACATCAGTGCAGCTATGTGGCGTGCTGTGCTGGTTGCGGGTAGGTCACGATGCCAAGGATTTATCCCATTCCACCCATTATATAGTGGCTATTTTTTAATATAAAAATGCATATGTATAATTTTAACCTTTTCACCTCTTGCATTCGACCGTGAGTTAATACAACACTGTGTGCTGCCAGCAGCTATACAAATGTAAAGAAAGCTAATGTATCGGAAGAGTTTTAAAGGGGAAATTATGAAAAACTCTTATTTTCTTAATATTTCAGACAGAGGGTGAATACAGGTATATTCAGACAGATAATATGATAAATATGTTTTTTTCTTTTTAAGATTAAAGCATTCAAACATGTTCTAGTAGAAACCCCAGAATACGACTTACTGAACCTGAAAATGAGCATGATATGTCCCCTTTAAAGAGGACCTATTATGCTTTTGTGCTTTTTCCCTTTCCTTTAGTGTGTTATATAGTTTTTCGTGCATGTAAAAGTTCTCCAAAGTTACAAAGCCCAACGAGAGTTACTCTACCCCACAGAAACACTACTCCCGAACTGCCTGAAACGCCTTGCTCGAAGTCTCCAAGTCACACATTTGCATAATACCTTCCTAGCGGCTAGTTTGGCACGCCCTCAAACAAAGTTAGTTAGAGCGGAGTCCTAGGAGCTTGGTTCGGTTGACCAATCGCAACAGAGTGTGCCAGCTGACCAATCAGAGAAGACTGGGCTTTTTGGGAGGGCGGGGCATGGGGCTCAAACAGAGCGTTTTAAGACGTAGGTGCCGCAGCACAGCCAAGATGAGAAAAATAAGGCGTTTTATTTAACATTAAAACATGTAAATATAGTTCTAGTAGAAACCCAAATTACAAGTAAAGAGTGTTTTGCGCCTGCAGTCCTCTCATTCATTTCCATCTGTCCCTTACCCCCCACGCCCCTTATTTCTTTTCACGATATCCTCGGGCAAGCCGACAGCGAGGGAGATAGAAAGAACAAGAGGAGATGCTGTGAGAGAATGCGCTGAGGGGAAAGCATGGCAAACGAGGAGTAAATGAGTAACACATTGCACATTGAGCCCAGAAATGGATCGAAAGGATGGTTACGTTGGAATGAGACCAGGAGATGGAGAGAAAATTAATAATACTAAAAAAAAAAAATAGAGAATGAGAAACAGAAAGTGAGGGACGGGGGTTACATGCGTGGAGAAGTTGCCAGCAGGGAGTGGCGCCTGACAGAGAGATGATTGATCACTGCTCAGCCGGAGCAGGCAGGTATTCAAATCACACCCTGGTGTCACATCCACACAGTCCTGTCTTCCTCTCTGTCTCTCCACATGGGCACATATGGACTGTGAAGCCCACCCAGTGCAGCATTAACTCCTGCAACACACCGCCGCGACTAGCTTGAAGAAATACCTGCTCTTAATATGAAGCAGAGAGACCAAAGGAATTGGTTTATTTAAAGGATCAGTTCACCCAAAGAGACATTTTCTCATTTACCTCTATTGGCATCTAGCCATGCATAGTTTCATTTTCCACCACAGTACTGAAAAATAAAAATTCCGCATCTCTTTCCAGAAACAATGTACAGGTGAATCGGGTCAATCCATACACCTCACTGTGGACTGTTCTCATTGAGCTTTATACCGAAGAAATAGTCCATAATGCCCTTTTCCCACCAAAATTAGCACAGGTTTCTGTCTCTCTTTCAAACTCTCAAACCAGAGTAGGTGATTGTTGGAACAGTGGATAGACTAACCAAAGACGGTTTTGGAGTTTGGAGTTTTATTTTGCTTCGGTCGAGTTTGAATGAAGTGTGTTTTACGACGATCAGCGAGGTAAAATGACTGTTGTCTGACTGGAGTCTGGTGGTTTTGGGGAGAGCATATTAATTGTATGTTTTGCACGTTTATAAATTCTAATAATTGTCCAAATCCATGTTGATTTTATGTATTATATATATTCACTTCAGTGGTTAGCACTGTCACAAACCAAGCTTGTGAGCATGTTCTCCCTTGTGTTAGTGTGGGTTTACTCCGGGTGCTCAGGTTTCCTCCCACTGTCCAAAGACATGTGAGTTGGGTTAATGTTTGACTCTAAATTGCCCGTAGGTGTGAATGTGAGTGTGAACGGTTGTCTGTCTCAACGTAAAATCACATGGCATCACGCCGGAGAAAGGCCAAAAAGTTGTGTTTCCACCCGGGTGTTATGTTTCCATCCCTGCCAATCGGAGCTGTAGACGATAAACACCTGTGACTACTCATTTGTACTAAAGACAAAAGCCAGATATTAGTGGGTGTTTTTTTTTAAGAAAACTGTTTGTACTGTAAATAGACCCCCCAACCTGGGGCTCAGAAGCCTCCCAGGTGCTCAGAAGACATCTGAGGGGTCGCAAGATTCCTTTTTGATTTTCTTTCTTGTGAATTTGCTAATTTGAGCTCTTTAGACCTCTAAAAACAAGCCAAAAGAGGGTTAGAACCACTCAACTAGGTGTCATTTTTCAAATTTTACTCACCTGTATTTAGGTGGACTGACCCTTTAAATCAACTCACGTAATAATGCAGGGCAGGGAACACGTTAAAGAGGAATTTTGTTAAAACTTGAATCAACCGTGGTGCAAATTACATGTTCAAAACGGATGTCGTGCTTCTAATACTACACTCTCTGCAATGTAAGATACAGAGGAGACTGCCAAAAATAAACAAGGAGCTGATGTATGCATGCATGTGGTGCGCAGACACACACACGTATTGTGGAGGTCCGAGTGTGGATAATGGAATTGTTGCCGCGGTGTTTTGTGTAGCTAGAGGCGGCCTGACACCCACTCCTGACAGAGATTAAAAAAGCCATTCAGCCGGGCTTACAAATAACGATACAGAAGAGAAGCACCACATGAACATTTGGTTTTGAGAAAGAGAAAGACACTTTATATCGACTGTGTATGTACAGTATGTGAGCCATTCTGACACGTTAAAAGGCTGAAAGTGTGTTTTAAAGGTGCCAGGTATGTGTAATAAAAAACCTGCTCGAGTGAGGCGGCCATGTTGTTTCGGAGGGGAATACGTGCGTGCATTATTTTCACTTTCAAAAAATGGTTTGTCTTCTGCACAGTTGATGAAGCCAGCACTTATAGGAGAAAGAGAAGGAGAGCAGAATGGGTTTCCCGCGGAGACACGACTGTATTTTCAATGAGGGCCTACAGTCATACGCGCCGCCGTGTGCATTTTGTGCCTTTTTTAGGTGCAACGGAGCGGCGACTCGCAATTTGGCTCGTCCCCAAATGGCACGGGCATTTGTTATGTTCGGAAGTAAAATCACTTTCTCCCGACAGCTGTTAATTTGGAACACACCTTTTTTTTTTCCTACCCCTTTACCTTTCCTCCACACCTCTGTCACGATATCATCACTCCTTGGCGAGAAGGGTATGTGTGTCAGGTGTGTAGCGTTTGGTGGGGCGGTCTCCGATGAAGACAATTAAACACCTCCAAGGCACTCAGCCAAAGCTTCCCGCCCTCCTTTTCCCTCCGTCCCTCCGTCCCCCCCTTTTCCTCCCAGGCACTCTGTCTTCTGCTTGTTTTCCCTCCTCCTCATCCTCCTTCTATTCCTAACTTTCCTCCCTTTTGTCAAAATAACCGGTTAGGATTCCGAGCATGCTTGTTCAGAGGAGGAGGTGAACAGGTTGTGCAGAAGGAACATCAGGTGTGCAGCGCCGGGGACGCAGTGGGCGCCGTGTCCTTCCCAGTGTGAGGTCTACAGCATGGGAGCGAGGGGGGGCTAGCTGAGAAAGGATGCCAATAATCTCACTCGCCGCCTGCTTATTTATTTATTTGTGTATTTTTCTGATCCTTGCACGTGGGCTGAGCATCCAAAGAAAGACCGAGGATGCGAGGGACACAACCATACATATGTATGCACATATGTTGCGGCAACGCCAACTTCACACCAGGAGCGTATCTGAGAGGAAACACTGAGAGAAAGAATGAAGGCATTCTGTTTTTTTTTTGTTTTTTTTCTCACTTCGGGGAATTTGTTGAAAAAAAAAAAGCACAAACAAACAGAATTGAGAAAAACACATTCAGGTGTTCGCACATTCTGTAAGGCCGACGCCAAGCTGGCGGCCGCTCATGCATTCATTCATGCGTTTGCCAAACGTACTATACTTTATGTGCAAACGCCGTCTCTCACCACATCCCCCCCCTCTTCATCATATCTCACAGTTAAGGCGGCATACACAAATCCATGCATAATAACTCTGCTGGAACTCTTTCTTTCAGCACATTCTTTCCACTCGCCTGAAAAAAAAACTTAACGCCAATTTAATTTCGCACACAAGGAATGCGGCGCTCGTTACGAGACGCGGCACATTTATATGATTACGGAACCTTCCGAGAAAACGCTAAAAAGGTGAACGTGTTTTTTGCCAAAACTGGAACCAGATGTAACCTGCTTACAGCCAATATGCATAACTTCATCTTAGTGAAGGTTTGCCAACATTAGTGAGAGATATGCTTGTGTGTCTGAGTGTGTCTCCAGTTTAAATAGAAGCAGTGACACTCGTTTTTGACCTTTTAAAGGTAGGAATTGCAAATTGTGTACATTTTCTTCCTGGCTGTGTTTGTGCATGAGCTGACGCATGCATGTCCTGGGCCTTTTTCTCTGTTTATCTCACACATTATGTATGTGCGACGTGCATCGGGCCCGCCAGCAGCTTAACCTTTGACAGTATCGATACTTTGCATTGTGCTTTTTTTTTTTCAACCGCCCACAACTTTGTCCCCAACACATGTTTTAAACTCGCAAAAAACAATAGAAAACATCTACAAAACTTTTTATTTTCGTGGCTTTCTTTTGCCACCCCGTCTGGGATCACCCACGTGTGTCTATTTACAGAACAGCTTGCTGTGCCACATCTCCAGCAGGCATGGCTGTGAACTGGCATTCCTTCTGGGAAGGGGATTTTGTCGGGGAGCTCCTCACTCTGCCAGCAGCGTCGGCTGCTACCACTAATTGATACCAATTAGGTCGTATTATTTAGGAATTTGACATCGTGTTCGTCTTTAATCGGGGTGGTTTGATGACTCAGAAACACGGCTAAATGCTGTAAAACTGTCAAAACACATGCAAACAAATGCTTGCTTGCTGCAGGCATTATGTGGAAAGCTAATGATAATCAGTGTTTGAGTGTGAGGAGATGGTCTTTGTGGAGGTTACAGTAGCTTAAGATCCCACTGTGAGACATCCTGCACTACAGCTGGGTAACGAAACAGGGTCAAAGTCACTGTCCTCATAGCACTCTATTGGCTTTTATATCAATATCAATAATTAATTGCTATATCAATAGTTACAATTCAATATATTGCAATACTATAAGCAAGGCAGTATTTTGCAATATCCTGCGATATATTTTGATATATTGCGATACTGTAAGCAAGGTGATATATTGCGATATATTGCAATACTGAAAGCAAAGCAATATATTGCTATATCTGCATTTGCATTTAACAATCATTGCAACATCCAACATCGTACTTTTTTGTGCAATCTGAGCCACTGTCTGCTACGATTATTTGCATGTAAACTAATAATTTCAAACTGAGTGCTTTTGAGGGTCAGTACAGTATCGCAAAACATACAATCGCAGTACTCAAGTGTATCAATGTTCTCTTACACTCCTAGTAATGTTGTTGTGTTAACAGATGTGTGTGAACCACCTGTAATGAATAATTGACGATGTAATATAATGCAGTTGTCATATTTTATATAAATATGAAATATTGAGGTTTTATATTTAATAATTATATTATCAAATTATTTACATTTAAACATTATATTTATTCATTTATAAATTAATCTAGAGCTGCAACTGCCGATTACTTTCATTGTTAATCAATCTGCCAATTATTTTAATTGATAGTCAATTAGCCGCTTAGTCTGTAAAACATCGGAAAACTAATATAAAAAGATAAATAATCATAAATAATGCCACTCGTCACACGTCTTCATGTATAAAGTCCATGTTTTAAACCCACCTGTACATTATTTGCACGTGTTTAGTTATATATCATTATCATACCGTATGATTACAGCTATTTTATAATGCTATACTGTCTTTTATTAACTGTTAATACACCAGTGACAGATGCTCCATATAGTAGATATACTGTAATTGTTGACAAGTGCATTAATCAACACTTACAAAGGTCTTTTGTTACAAATCAAGTGTTCATAAACTTGCTTATAAATGCTATAGAGCTTTACAGAAAGTGGTGTGGATCAATACTGAGTGCTGAAGAGAATGTGTGTGTGTGTGTGTGTGTGTGTGTGTGTGTGTGTATTCAAGCATGCATGTACAGTATAGCTGTGTGTGTGTGTGCACAAGCCTTTCACATGTGTACGGATGCATCATCCTCTCAGCGGTGCAACAAGACTACCGGTTCCGCGGCCCACCAGAACTTATTTTTACTCCCCTCCATCCTCTCGCCCCTCCGCTCCTCCGCTCCTCCGCTCCTCCGCCTTTTTAAAAATAGATGAAAGCGTGTAACAACGGTAGAAGGGGGTTATCCTCCCGCTCTCTCTCTCTCTCTCACCTTTTTTCTCTCTTTGAGGACTAATGCGTCTCATATGGAGGCAAGAGAGGAGATGAAATGAAAAGCTAACACGGACCTAAAGAAGGTGGCTCTCTCTGGCCTCCGCGTGGCAGAGCCGTGTTAGAGGTCTCCGAGTGGCAAACACCGCGACCTTTGACACCGGCGATGGGTTTCATAACATCCCCCCCTCCCCCGCACATACCTCTCCAAACAGAAGGCTTCGACACACACAAAAAAAAGCTCCTTATACCGCTGTACGCATGCTTGCACACAATCCACCTGGAGGGACAATATCCTCCTGAGTTCCTCTAGCTGAGGAATTTCATTATTTCATCTCTTCTTATTTCCTTTTGGCAGGTTTTTCAAGGTGCCGCCGCTCATGGACACAATTACTCAGGGTCATATAGGCATTAGTGAAAAAAAAATCCCTCTTCCCAAAGTAGATGTGTGTATATATATATATTTTTATATTTCAGTGTGGGGACAAAAGAAAGAAAAGGATACTCATTATTTTTCTCACCCTGGACAATCCTTGTGTGGTTCTCTCAGAAGTCTAAAGAGAACATGGCTTTGTCCGAGCCTCCGCGGAGCATTGTGAGTGACTTAGAGACTTTTCACAAAAGGGCTTGTCGATTTAGTCCATCGAACCGGTTTCCCTGGAAACTGCGAGGTAAGAAAACGCACATAATGGTCAGCATTAGCACCATACATGTTTCATGAAGGCCGAGAGCTGACCCTACTTAAGACGAACATTCCCTGAACCATTCGCACATCCGTGAAATGTGTATGTGTGTGTCTGCTGCTAATATTTGCTGCTCTCCCCTGCTTCTCTCTCTTGTGAGCTGCTTTCTAATGCATTGTTGAACCTTTCAAGGGCTTTTTTCCGCTATTGTGCCGCGCCTCATATAGCTCAAGATGTGACATTTATGCCTATACATACCACATCTGCATAAAAGCCACACAAAGGGGGGGGAGAAAAACTATCAATGCAAAGAAAATACTCTTGTCTGTTTCCTCTCTATTCCTTATTCATAAATGCATCATATCTCTCCGTCATTCTCTTTTCTTTCTTCACTCTCGCCTCTTTCTTGTATCTCGGAATGCGATGGATTTCAAGTTGTCGTCAGCGGGCATGTCAGAGCGAGGAGGAATGCATCGCCGGGGCCTGCGTCGCGGAGTAAAACAAACCCGCTGACAGCTCGGGAATTATTTTTGGGCGCCACCACGCGCCATTCCCCCCCCCCCTCTCTCACGCTGCGATGAATATGCATTGGCACCCGGTAATTGAAGTGCCGCGTCAAACTTGAGCCCGTGACTTGTCAAATTTCTCTCTCTTTCCATCATCTGTGTTTTGGTGCACCTGGTCGTGAAGCATCCAAACATACGGATCCCACCCTTCCTCCCAGGTGTCTCCCTTTTGTGCGCCATTCACCGTGGCAGCTGCCTTTTCATGCCGATGAAACGGCAAGCAATCGCCTCACAAAAGCTCGCCGCTCAGCTATGCAACGTCTCCGGCGACTGCAGGCCCCCTTAATGCACGACTTCCTGTGAGGGATGAGGAAACGCCAAAGTGGCAGTCAAAAGCCTCCATTTACACCACAATAGAAAAAGAGCCAAACACATATCAACGGACACAATCAGAGCGAGGTAACACGACACCGACGCCAAACAATGGAGGTAAATGCAGAGGGGGATTTGATGAGGGAACGCCAGGTGAGTTGTTTTTCTTTCCCTGGGGGCGTTTTTTTTTCACAAAAAGGATTAACCCTTTGAACAAACGCAATAGGGGCACACCTGTTTCTGTGCAATTGCGGCAAAGCGTGTGACTCTTTTGTCTGCTTCCTGCCTGCCCTTTTGTTTGCAATCCCGCCCCGCAGACTAATGGCTACCTTGAAGGCCAAAACAATAGCATTTATCTTGTCTGCGGCTCAAAGTAACCCTCGGGCAACCACTTTAGCAGAGGTTGTGTGACTAGTCACGGGAGTGTCTCCGCAGGGCACACGCGATTAGATTTAAGTGGAGGGAAAAACTAACTAATGAACAACGGTCAGCAGAGAATCGAAGCGTTGTTTAAAGGGAAGTCAAAAGGAAACTTTTTTTTCTTTTAGTGACTTTATTTTTACACATTGTCTCAAATAAAACCCTTCAACTTTTATCAGGCGTGAGGAGAGAGAGCAGGAAGAAGACTGACGTGATGACAAAAGACGCCCCTGCATGCGCCCCCGCCACCGATGGCCTGACAAAACAGAGCGTCCTAATCCAGATGATGTGCCTGCAAGTCCGCTCACAATGCCCACATTTCACGAGTGCACACATATATACGAGGGACCAGATTTAAACAAAAATCACTCTCCATCTCTGTAAGCGAATGCCCCTGAAATCAGCTTTTTGGCAGCCTCGGCAAACATTGTAACGCCCGCAACTCACCGCGAGTGAATGGATTTGTGTAATTGTTGGAGGGATGCTACTGGGAAGAGAATCAAGAGCTTGTATACATGGACAAGACGGGGATCCTTTGTGCTGTAGGTGTAAGTGAAAGCCGCATGTGAAAAATACAGGGAGAAAAAAAAAGGGCCATGTCTTTTTTTGTTTGAGTGTTTGCACCAGGCTACTGTATTCTTTCGCTGCGTGTATACACAGAGGGCGGTGGGATGCAGAGGAGCGCTGCTGTTTAGCCTGCCTCCCACACACAATGTACGGCTTGGATTTGAAAATCTTCTGGAAGTGACAGATTGGGTTCACACACTGGCGCTGGGAAACAAGTTACAGTCATTATCCAGTTAGAGCGGTTATGATGAACTCGTTCGCAAACTACTCTTTGGGTAGTTGTCTCATATCAGGACTGCCACACACACACACTCACACTCACAAGTGTTTGCCCTTTCGTGGCGTTTGCCATTTCGTGGCATTCTCTACTCTAATACAGAATTGCCTTTAACCAATTAAAGGAGAATTACACCTTTTTTTCAGTTTATACATGAAAATAATCTTGCCCGCTTCTCGTCTCTGCTTGAGGTTATAGCAGCTTGTGGCGGCATTACTCACTACTAGCATAACCACCCATTTTCCAATGTTATTAGCCAATTGAATGGGCATTATCCGGGCTTATCACTAAGGAGCAGTACACATGCCATGTCTTTTGCACGCTCAAATCCATTGTTGTCAATGTAAATGCCGGAGCATTGCCGTCGCGGTGTGCAAGCGTTCCCAAGCGCCTATTTTTTGGGCCCCGAGATAAAAATATTTCAACTTTTGGAACGCTGCAGTGCGCGCCGCATGTCATGTGATGAGGAATTAACCAATCACTGCCGGCAGATATCTTTTCTTTCTTCTGTAAATATCAGTATACGGTAAATATATGGAGAAATTCATTGTTTTTAGTGCAGGACTACCCAGAGCTGTACCATCTGTCCCATAAGACTATTTTACTGCCTTAACCCTCTCAGACCGAGGACGTCACAACATCCAGTTGAAAGGTCGGCCAAATTGACACAAAGAGAAATCGAGTATACAGCTACTTGTGAGGGATTTACGGTGCTGTAAATGCAATTTATATTTGATTTGATTGTGTTTAGTTTAGTCTAAATTACCGCAACTTCATTATCGTCGTCATTGCAGCATGCAGGTTTTGGTTGCTTAGTGACGACAGGCGCAACAGAAGTGCAACCTCACAAGCACATTGGAAAAAAAATAAATGACAAAAAAACAGCACAGCTGGCATTTCCCACGCATTTTAAGATGAGGCATGTGTACGGCCCCTAATGCTTCAGAAAGGCCGAACTGATCATTGTTTGGGTTAAAATAAGTACTACGTAAGTAATATAACAAAAGAACGGCAACGTAAGTCAACGTTGACTTTTGGTTTCACATGGGACACAAACAGCGGGTGAAACTCCTGTGTTTGTTTGACCTCAATCCCAGGCGCTCTTTATACTACGTCACCTGACCTCCTCCTTTGCTCCTGTTATAATTACCACTAGAAATCGGCGGCGTCTTCTTGTATTCGTATCGGTGATCAACCATGTGAATACATGATAACGGCCTTCTGAACCAACTAGTAGGTGTAGCAGGCCCCTTCTAATTCATATCTATGAGACTGATAGTTGCTGATAATGCCCACTCAATTGGCTGATAACATCCAAAGCGGTTGACGTAACACAACTGAACTGTCGGTTGTCGAGTTGCATTGTGGGTAATGCAGGCGCCAGGTTTTGACAAGAAAAAGGAAGGTGTGGAATGAAAAAAAGATGAAATCTCTAGTTCTGCTGCAACGATTCAAATGATTCAATTTTGATTAGTGTTTTTTAAACCATCCATTGCGAGTCCTTGAGTGTTTTAGGAGTGCAATGCTAAATCGTCGGGGTACTCTTTTTAAAAACACTAAAAAACCTACAGTTAGCTAAATATCAGACATGGTAAGAATTTTAATACGAATTTGAACTTAGGGCAATCGAGTCCATGAGTCAGATTTTTACTGAGAGTGAAAGAGAGAGAGAGAGAGAGAGAGAGAGAGATGAATGATGGTTCCATCACCCCACACGTTGTGATTCTGAAGTCACGCCAGGGCAGCATAAATCATCTTAATCCCTGAGCGATTGCAGACGGAGCAAGGACACACACATCCACACACACACACACGTATATGCATATATACACGCATATAAACACACACACACACACACACACACACACTCCTCACCTTGTTCCACAACTCCCCAAATCACCATTCAAATCACTCATCTTTATTAAAAAAAAAAAAAAAAAAGAAAAGAGGCCGTACTTCTTTAACAGCTCAAGCGGCTTGAGCGATGTTTAATCTTAATCAAAAGCGACCGCAGATTATAAGCAGCAAGAACAGATGCTTTCGGGAGTGAAAATTGCATTTTCCAGAAATTTTTTTGATTGTTTGCTCTTTTCTCCCTCCCTCCTTGGTGTTATTATGATTATTACTACCCCAGCTTTTGGTGATTTCATTTTGGTCTTAAAGGCATTATCTGGGCTTAGGGACCCGCTGACCAATTCCAAAAATGCTTCTGTCAGGACCTTTCATTAGCGCCAAAGTCTTAATCCACCTCAATACATACATGCGGTAATCCCCCCCCTCTCTTAAAAAGACCATAGCTGTCAACACTCATGTTCTTTGGCTGAACTCTGCGCGAGGACAAAAGCAATTTGTTTCCAAAGCGTCAGAGGAGGAGCAATGGGGGGGCTTTTTTGAGAAGGCGAATGTAAGAGCGCGGCTGCAGAGGGGTGAGAGTGTATACAGTGTATAAACAGATTTTTTTTTTGCAGAGACTGCAAAGAAGAAAGACAGTGAGCTATTTTTTGTGGTTTGGGGCTTTGATAGAAAGTCTGCAAGCCAAAGAGTTTATCCTCTGGCAAAGGTGATGACGGGAGCGAGAGACGGAGAGAGAGAGAGAGCGCGAATGTGGGAGTGCGTAGACGCGATTGTGTTCTGTTCAAGGTGTTATGCAACCCTAGCAGACTCTTCCCTTTTTCTTGTGATTAATTGTGTACGTGCGAGTATGTGTGTGTGTGTGACCTCACACTCAGGCAGGAGATTGATTCAGTTTAGTCTGAAGTGCTGATGATGTGAATACGGCTAAAAAATAATGAGAAACAAAGAATGCACAGTTAAGATCCAGAGAGCACTTCGCCTAATGAAATGCACCGTCTGACACATTTTCTTTCTCTCACACACACGCACACGCACACACACACTAAACAAAGCCTTATTCTCTTGAGCTGTTAGAGATGAAATAGTAAAAAAAATCAGTTGCTAAAATGTGTTCCTTATATATATCGTGTTTGTGAAACTAATTGAGAGAGCAGGACCAGAACATACTAATAATAACATTAGATTCAACGGACCAATCTGTTTTGTGCCGGTAGTTGAAAACGGTTAAAGTTAAAGGTGCTATCGATAACATTTTTATGTGGACGAATATTTTTTTTTAAAACAATACATCCACAGAGCGTTTAGAAAGGTACCAATGGCTTTTCTTGAAAAATATTATTAAGATTGTGTATTAATATTTGTTTTAATTATTTCGTGTCCAAAATGACCCGCCATGTTTATCTTTGTGGAAGATAACCAACGTTTGGTTCAGTTAGCCTGGAAAAAACGGATAAATGGCTGACGGTATAAGACCCTGGCGGCAACGACTTGATGTGAAGTGAATGCAATGTAACGGGGGGAGGGAGAATGTGACATTTAGTGGCTGAATGTCACCAATAGCAGCTTTAACCGTGGTACGTCTGGTGCCGAAATATAGGCCAAAAAGTGCAACCGAAATCACTCGTTCATGTTGCAGTGTAAAACAAGGCCACGGACGTGTGTGTGTGTTCCGCTGGGGAAAAAAATCGGCGGCAGGAATCATTTACAATGAGTTGCTTCAAATCAGGCAAAAAGGCAAATGTTCACAACCCACTCAGTGACAGCAGGGTTTTGGATTTTTTGGAGCCGTGTGTTTATGTGTGTGTTTATGCGTGTGGAGACCGTAAAGGTCCACTGGACAGGGCTCTCTTTACTCACCCTGACAGGCAGAGAGCTGTAAAAAATTGCACCATATTTCCTCTCCAGTCTCCTCTGATATTGAGAAGCAATGTTTTCACAGCTGCTTCACTTTCACTTTTCTCACACTGTGTGTGTGTGTATTTGTGTGTGTTTGCATACTATTTTTTCCTCTTTTTACCCAACGTGAGCGGAAATGAAAAACAAAAAAGTAGGTGCCAACTGTTTGAGGCGCAGAGAGACGGAGAAGAGAGGGTCCTTCTTTGTTCCACAAACTTCCTCCCCTCCTCCCCCCTTTATCGTCTCGCCTCCCCCCCTCCAGCTTCTCCTCAGACGTCTCGTTGTAATCATCTGTTTATGCAAAAAAAGCCTCAATACGATTCACATATTTATCAGCTTACCACCTCCCCAAGAAATGCATTTTATTTGATTGAAAATATGATTCCCACCACTCGGCCGCAGCGTGTGAAACATGGATGTGGCCCCCTCTGTATCCAATTAGAAGCCAGTCATCTATGATGACAGTGCTGTGTCGGCAGGGAGGAGGCAGCCGCTACTGTAGCTAATAATAGACTAATAACTCTGACGATGTCTGGCGACAGTGTTACGTCGCCGTGAGATGTTCTGCAGTGTCTGGGAAGTTTCTGGTTATTACTGCAAAAGTGTGTGTGTGCATGTATAAGGCCACATGGGTGATGTAACAGCAGGATAAATTATAAACTAATATGCATTTTACCCCAAAAAAAACACAATGTGTGAGTCTCTCCCTCTGCTATAATCGCGAACTGAAGAGCCAGCGCTCATTATGATTCTGTTTATCAAGCTTCTCAATGGTGATGAAATTCCATCCAGCATCGCATTGCTCCAGGAGAGAACAGAAAAACAAGCTGCAAATAGTTTTTCTCACTTCCAGAGTTAAAAAATTCACATTGTGTATAAAACCCCCCATGTCTCTCCCCCATCCTTGACTTTTTTTTTCAGTTTTGGAAGCATAGGTAGAAAGCAGAGGGTTTGTGTGTTTTGTTTGCTCGTGTTGCCGAGCAGCCGATGCACCCCGTGTTCCACTGCAGCCAGTACGAGGAGGATTATTGATCTAGACGTCGCAGACAACCTTGGCTGTCGAAGGGCAGACACTTGCGCTATATGTTGCTTGACCTAAAGTTGTCTGAGTCTGGCTGAATAGACAAAACCAGCGCAGAAAAAGAAGTCATTAATGATGTATTTTCTCCTTGCAAAACACTTCTGGTTTAAATGCTTGTGAGAGCTCATCGTGTTCGTCCTGTGTGAGGGAGGGTGGTGGGTGGTGGGTGGTGGGTGGATTCTAGCAGGAAAGGCACCTGCTCGCAAGAAGTCGCCGCAAATGACAATCAAAAAGAGTACCGCTATAACCGGACAGCCCTTTCTCTAATAATAGAAGTTAAGGTCTGGGAGCAAGGTGGTGAGAAGAGGTGTTTGCATAATGGAAAAAAAAGAGAGTGTGCGCACTCTTTTTCCTCCCTCTATTTCTCTCTCTGTGTCACATACTGTACGTCACATTGGTTTAACCGTCACCCATATGCCACGACATGAGCAGCAGGACACAAAGCCACTGAATGAATGCGGTGAGTCCAAAGGCTTAGGAACCTCAGTGTGTAAATGTCAGCCTCTAACCTTGGCTGCCAAACTGAGCCCTTATTCACCCCGCATAAGGCCAGTGGATTAACACTGAACTGTCAGAGCTAGAGGGGGAAATAGGAAACCACTGTATCACGATGGCTATTTTTACATCTCGGTATCAGTCTTCAGTCCTCTTTGTATAGTTACATGTATTGTATAAGAGTCATTATTTTCCATTTTAGTAGAAATCACTTTTGATTATTTTAAAAGAATGGGATAACAAAGCAGATTAAAGAAACAATTGTGGGTAGAAAACTGGATTTTCTCCCCAATTTAACCAACTTTTTTTGTTATTCTTGTCTTACCCTTACAGTAAAAAGTCACATGTGAACAACAAACATGTGAAGAGTACACATGTGAACTGAAAATACATGTTGGTTTTGGGACATGTGTTTTTCATGTTGGTTGTCCCAAAAGTGAATTTACCAAATGTGATTATTTTACACGTGAAAAATAGACAAGCAAACTGCAAGAACGTGATTATTGCACATATTAACATGTGAAAAATAGACGTGAACTGCAAGAACGTGATTATTGCACATATTAACATGTGAAAAATAGACATGTGAACTGCAAGAATGTGATTATTGCACATATTAACATGTGAAAAATAGACGTGAACTGCAAGAACGTGATTATTGCACATATTAACATGTGAAAAATAGACATGTGAACTGCAAGAACGTCATTATTTCACATGTTAACGTGAAAAATAAACATGTGAACTGCAAGCACATGTGATTATTTCACATGTACAGGAACTCGTAATCACAAATTTATAAATGTTATGTGCCCCTTTAACCACTTCTAAGCATATTCTTAACTGTCAGAGCTGAGAGGCGATCTCCTTAACTCTAAACTTATGTGAAAATAATAACATTTGGTGCGTTGGGACATAAAATCCAGGTTAAAAAAAACTGATCTGCACCATTTAAAAAATGTGGTCGATGAAAAAAAAGTAGAAGCTGAATATCACTACTGTAGCTGCAGTGATCTCATGGAGGCCAGCAGTGTGTGCATTGCTGACAGGGAGATGATATACTGGCTGTGGCAAGTGCTGTCTGACAGTAAATGCCTTCCCCCCTCCTCCATGTTTACAGTACTAAATGGATTATGGTTCCATGGGCAGCTCCACGTTAACCTGCACACATGTCTGCTCCCATGGTTTACATGCGCTTCTGTGATGGGAAACAGAGCCCGATACACTCGCACCTTCACGAGCGCCAAGCGTACAGCCTCCGGTTGAACGCTACAGCGTGTCGCTAATCACGTTAGCATCGATCATGTGAGTGCCCCGGCTTTGACCTCGCTTCTTTTGCATTCGCTCTGTACTTAAGATCGAGGTATAGCCGAGGCCGCACCTCTCTCACGGAGCAGTTAAAAGGAACAAGGGGCTAACAGTGTGAGTGCATTAAAGAAGCGCTAATATGTGGAAAACCGTGCAGGAGCCATCACTCAGCGGCAGTGTTCGCACGTTCGACTGCGGTTGTGACCCGAGAGCTTACATGTTTTATCCCCACGTGTCAGTGTGATGTGTGTGGGCTGCTGCTTCGGAGAGACCCCCTTGTAATACGCTAATATGCATTAGAATTAAGCTCATGCCTCTGAAATGAAAACACCGGAATTAGCCGTCAAAATGAGAGCCGAGCTGAAGAGAGTTGGGAAGAATGGGGGGAGAGAGAGAGGGTCTGCGGGGGGGTTGGTAATATTATGAATGTAATTTTTCTTTTCATGAAGTCGGGGATGAGGTCGCCACAAATGATTCCCCTCGACGTAAGTCCGGGAAATGAAGCTGGCGCTTTTCAACTGGGATAATTAGCCGGGCTGACAGTCGATCCCCCTTTTTTTTTTTCTCCCCGTCTCTAGTTTGGGACTATAATCCCTCCTTTAAGGATGTGCAAGTGACAGAAGTATTTTTTTGTCCTTCTAGAATATTCCAGCAATTAGAGAGGGGTACAATAATACCCATCAACTCGGTGTAATTAGCGCGCATTTTGAGATGATGCCGGAGAAACTGAGAGCCCTTTTGACCTCGAACGCTGGGCTGAGCAGTGATACGGTTTTGTGTCTTGCTGCGTGTCTCTGGGTCTCGGCGTACACGAGGGAGTCAAGTTCGGATGAGTAAGCAGTGTGCAGCCGCCAGCCAGCAGCACAAAGTGTACCTGCACCACCCTTCATCTGAAAACCGCCGATTCAGCGTTAATGCGAAGCGCACGCACATCCAAAGAGTAGTGTGTGTAACTAAAAACCCAGGGCCTGTGTGTGTGTGTGTGTCTTTGAAAAGTTCTCCTTCCACGTCTGCTGTTTGTTTTCAGCTGCCAACTTGTTGTTGACTTGTCTGTGTCCGGCGATGGTTATCGCAGCTGATGATGCCCTTCCCTGTCAGGCCGTGACCCCTTTACTCCCACTGAATTATCATCTGTCAGAGACGCAGAGAGGAAGGGAGGGAGGGTACAGAGAAACAAGGGGACAGAGGGGAAGATTTGGCTGAGTGCCTCCGAAGTGTTTAATTGTCTTCATTGATGACCGCCCCACCTGCTCGCTTGACACACATTTCCCAGCCAAGACATGTCACGCATAAACAAATAACTCATGCGCAAGGTGGGTGAGATTTATAGGGACCGTCCCATCAGCCTCACTCTCTCACAGAGAAGGATCTGGAAGTCATATGCTACAGGAATGAGTCCTAAAACCCAGAAATGAGTTAGCACTTCCGGTTTCCCTCGTCTGGAAGTCAATGTTTTTTTTTTAATGGGTTTTTAGTTATAAGCCTGAAATAAGGTCTCTGGTTAACACAAGCTTAAAGTGGCAGTAGGCAGTATATTTTTGGCATCATTGGGCAAATATTCCATAATAACCTTTCAGCATATTGTAATTCAAGTGTTCTGAGAGATAACTAGACTTCTACACCTCCTCATGGCTCTGTTTTCAGGCTTTAAAAAATCTAGCCCGTGACGGCAAGACCAATCACAGGTGATTTCATTGAGAGAGCGTTCCTATTGGCTGTGCTCCGGTCATGTGACCGGAACTTGGCGTTCCTTCACCAGATTTCACAATGGCGGCGGCGTCACAAACTTTCTCATTTTACAGCTAAACCATGCACTACGAGATGATTCTGAGAACATTTGATCCGAGAAATAGGCATTAACGTAACGTAATATTGATTCATATTTAATCAGCGCTGCCTAGTTTGATCAGATCAGCTCTTACTGCTTGTTTTCCTCCGGTATGTCAAATCTTGCAGATGCCGTTAGGAGCACCAGAGGACACAGAGGCACATGATTTTTTTCAGGTTACCTATTGCATAAAAGTAACTTTTTTTGATCATATTTGCTCCAATCTCGCCTACTTCAGCTTTAAGAGGTTTTAACGTTTCGGTCTACAATATAACTCTCGTTTTAATACTCGTTGTGTATGCTCGGCCCCCATGCCACCGTGGTGTAGTTCGTTGATAGCCTAACGATAGCTTTTTTACTTCTGCCGATAGCATTGACACTTCAAAAATCATAAAAGTGGTGTTCATTTGTGGAGATTATGTCGCTGAACAAAATGTGTAAGTATCATAAATGTTTGTTTGCCACAGAGATTATTTGATACAATAATTTCAAAAACCCAATGGAAAAATCCCATTGTGCAATGCTAACTTCCTGTTTGGCCTACAATAATATTGTCATCCCTGGAGCACTCTATCTGCCAAACCAACCAAAAAAATCCCTTTGTCATACAAGTAAAAGCATCTGGTGTTGCAGATCAACATTCCACAACAATAAAACTCCCTCCTCCATGTCTCAGTTGAATTTCAGACTCCTTGGAACAAAATGTACAAGCCAATGTTCAGGGGTTATTTAATTTATGCAACATGTGAAGAAGTATGACATCTTGGGCCTTTTGACCTTTGCCCTCTCGCGCTCCATCTCGCCGAAGTCACTTCAAACGATCTAGACGAGCTCTCTTGTCATTAAATTTAATTGCGCAGTGCGGGGGGGGGGGAGAAAAAAACATGAGCTCCAAATAACACCCTCTCTCCCGCTCCCGCACTTGCGAGCAACCTAGATTTGAACATAAACACAAAAATTGGAAGTGTGGTGGTGGGTGGGGGGGCGTGCTGAAAAAGAACAAGTCAAAACAGAACCTACTCCTCTTTTCATTTCCCTTCCCCTAGAGTTTCCCTCAACTCCGAAAAAGAGTTGAAAAGTTTCAATTAGAAGGAGTTTGAGCCACGTCGGCTCCATCTCTTCCCCTCCCTCTCTCTCCGCCGCCGCAGACAGTAGTTTGTAAAGGTCAGAGCTGTCTGTCGGCTTTATTTGAGGGTGTCTGAAGACCCATTTAAGACTGACTTTAACTTCAAATGTGCTGACCTAGACGGCGCTGATTTGCTTGAGCCCAGGGTGGCATGCTGTGATTTCCCCTCGCTCGCTCTCTCTCTAGCCATCTTTCTACATTAGTCTCTCTCTCCGCTTCACTCACTTAGACACTGCGCTGCATTCAAATGCACAGCTGCACATTAGCTTAACTTGAAATAGCTTTACACGTGCAGAACGGGAATCTGATGGGGGATTACTTTAGAATTCTGATTTCTATAATTAAGTCTGTCGACCCAAAATGTTACATGTTTAAGAATGACTATAATCGCATATGAATCACACATCTGTTCAAAATGTACCTTAAAGGGAGATATGTCAAGTATTTAATACTCTTATCAACATGGGAGTTGGCAAATATGCTTACTTTATGCAAATGTATGTATATATTTATTATTGGAAATCAATTAACAACGCAAAACAATGACAAATATTGTCCAGAAACCCTCCCAGGTACTGCATTTAGCATAAAAATATGCTCAAATCAAACTGCAGCCCAACAGGCAACAACAGCTGTCAGTGTGCTGACTTGACTATGACTTGCCCCAAACTGCATGTGATTATCATAAAGTGGGCATGTCTGTAAAGGGGAGACTCGTGGGTACCCATAGGACCCATTTTCATTCACGTATCTTGAGGTCAGAGGTCAAAGGGACCCCTTTAAAAATGGACATGACAGTTTTTACCTCACCAAAGTTAGGGCAAGTTTGGAGAGTTATTGAGCTTCTTTCGTGACAAGCTCGTATGACATGGTACCAATGGGTTCCTTTGGTTTTCTAGTTTCATATAATACCAGTATTGTCACACTAGCTTTAAAACTAAGCCTGCTTCAACCTCTGAAAGATCGATTGCGTTAATGTGTTAAAGAAATGCGCGTTAATAGCATGTCAACATTGATAGCCCTGATTTAAATTACTCGTAGAACCTGAAATCGCCGTTTTTTAGAAAGCAAACTAAAGATGCAGCGCCTCATCTTGCAAATCATTTGAGCTTTTTTGGACAACCCGTATTTAAATTAATTCCTATGAAGCACATCTTGCAGGGTGAGATTGTGGTGTATTTCTATAAAAGCCATTGTAGGGCACTGAATGAACAGTACACTAGCCACATAGCCAGGTATGACACTAATCGTTTCAGACTAGGACGGAGGCACCGAAGGGATGAAACAGAGACATGGGGGGGGTCGGGGGTGTAATGGAAGGAAAAGAGTCAAAGAGTGAGAGTCATAAAACGGCCGGAGGCGATGCTGTTGGCCAAAGTGGGCCATTTGTGTGTGTGTGTTTGCGTGGCTACGGTAAATACATGTCAGGACCTATCATCCTTGCCGGCTTAACGAGCCATGGCACTCTCACTAGGTGAGGCCATGAGGGCACGCAGGTTAGTAGCTGTTACACTGGCACACAAACAACCTTTCTCGCTCATGCACACACACACACCTTGCCCCCGTGCAGACATGCTTTTAATAACAGGGAAAAATAAATAAAATATTAGGGCTGGTTCAGAAGCTGAATTCTTGTTAAAAAAAAAACTCCCAACATGTGTTAGTGTTTTGGTTCATAACCTTTGGTCCACGGGGGATGATTAAGAGGTAAGAACATGTCCGGTTACAGTAGTTCCCCCTTAAAAACCAAACGAGAGCTGCAGATGCTGCTTGTGCACATTCGGTAGATAAATTGCGTGGAGGACACTGCAAAATGTCCTGCCCCACTTCTAGCTCCTCATTTCTTGGTGAGAGTAGAGAGAGAGAGGGAGAGTGTCCATCCCTTACTTTAAATAGCCATTCCCTGGGGATGGAGATGGGAGGGGGAGGGGGGGCACCATTGGACACATGCAAAGGCAACCCTGCTAACCCGCCCACATTCTCCAGCACATTTACCCTTCACAACACGGGAGACACTTTTGTATCAGCGGTGTTAAACATTGCCAGTTCGAGCAGTAGTTTGAGTATTTATAAGCCTCATAGATGTGGGTCAGTAGGGGCCTACTACGTTGTAAAAGTGAAAGCGAAACTTAAAAAAGTGACACGTTCTAAAACTGAATGAAACGTTATGTTTTGAACCCCAAACAAAACCGCATGTTTAGGTTTAGGTAACAAAACTACAACGTCTTTGGGTTTATGGCAACAAAACCACTTATGCCGGGTACACACTACGCGAGAATCAAGCCGATTTTGGGCCCCGATTCCCAGTCTGAATTAATTTTAAATATATATTACGCCTAGCAAAGTGAAATCTTATACTTACAGTTAAATTGGAGTGTTATTAAGGTTACAGAGACGTCCGTTATGAACGTTGTCGTTGCTACTGCATTGCATTGTGGGATCTTCATGCCGCCATAGTGTCCAGCTTTGCATACTGTAATATTTAGCCAGAAATACTATAACATCTGCGTACTGTCGGTTTCATACTAAGGTTTCGGACATATTAATATATCTCACATACTGTGTTAGTGTAAATAGCATGTTAGTAATGAATCGAGGATACAGCCTGCTAGTGGGTGTAGCAGGCCCCTACTGACCCACATGTATGAGGCTTACCACTGATAACGCCTATTTAATGACCTGATAAGAGTCCAACTGGTTTGTTTGAGGCCTCAGATTGGGCAAACGAATACTAAAATCAGTACCGGCTCCCCGTTTCCACAAACCATCTTTTTTACCTCTCACGTATCCTCTCACTTGTCTCCCAACCCGGCTCCTTGTCCATCAAATCCTTCCGCCACTCGCTCATTCACTCAACCCTCTCCTCCCACCCTCCACCCCCCACCCCCTACCATTGTTGCTCTCTCCCCTCGCTGGCTCACTCCACTCTACTAGCACATCCAATTTGCGGGAAGTGAGTTAGAGAGAGACGATATGAATCTTATCTCCCGGCTTGCTTTAATTATTCCATCTTCAAGGTGCGTTCCTTTTTGAGGGGGCCGGGGTTATTAAATAGTGTCCGTTTTAATCAAGGCATGCTATAGCCCCCAAATTGGGCAAGTAATTAAAGGTGGAATAATGAAATTGAATTGGAGAGTCTGCTACATTTACACTGGGTTTGGTTCATTTTTTGCGCTCGCCAATTGGTCCTCGCTGAGAGGCAGTAGTCCCACGAGACTGAATGGATTAGTTTCTGAAGGGTCTCTCTCTCATACTGTACATTCAGTGTGCACCTTCTCTTCCTCAAACTCCTTCCCGTCCCTGCGTTTTTGAGACAAATGGGCCAGTAATGATACCCCTACTTTCCTTCTGGCCTGTTCTCTTCTCCTCAGTGTCCTCAGTCTCTCCTGTACTTTGTAATGAAGCATTACTGCCTCTGTCTTCCAGGCAGACAGTGATAATTACCAGTGAAGTGAAGTAGACTGCAGTGCAGCAGCTTCATATACCACAAAGACACCTTTTATGGGATTAGAGTGTCCCTTTTTTATTGTGTACCTGCTACGTGGAACAAGTGTGCATTTGTGCGTATGTGTTTGGGTTTCCTTAGCAACGGGACAAATTGCAGTGTCAAACAGAGTTTTGCTGTTTGTCAATCATTGTTCTGGTCGTTGCGTGCTGCTTTGAGTATTTAGAAATCGCCGCTTGGTTTATTTTTTTATGTTTTTTTTTTTTATTTGTCAGGTATTTCAATGGGTGGATTAGACAAAAACAGACATTCAAATGTGATTATTTTAACCTATTAAACAGTTTCTGAATTGATTTTCCTGAAAATGTACTACATGACAATTGATATGAATATCACAATATAAGATTACTTATGAATCGGGAAGCTCAAATCAAGCGATCGGACTGATACATAGCTGTGATAAACAGTAATAACAACATACCACAGCTATGACGTCTAATTCCTTTGCACTTCCGGTGTCGCTCCGCGTCTGAGAAAAAAAGACTAATGTGTTGTCATGGTTGCTTAGCGACAGTGTCATGCCGATAAGGATACAGATACAAAGTAATAAGTCGGAAACTTTTAAGATGAACTTTTATGGAGGAGTGGACTGAGCCGTGCCCATCTCCAGAAAAAAAAATCCACTTGCTAAACGACAAGCGCTACGTAAAGAGGAGGTTGTGACACTGAGTATATGTATATAGTATATGGCTGGACCGTGTACGGTCAGTCTGTAAATTTGTGGCTAAATTGTTACACAAATATTCAGTGGTCATGTCTATAATGTTAAATCCAGCGCTACATGTCCACCAGGTCTGGTGAGGACATCAGGGGACGCGCTGCTCCACTCAACTGGCCAACTGGCCGTTCCAGTGGTGACGTAACTTATCGCTGAATGCACCTGATTGGTCCTTAGATTTCCGAATGACGGCCTACTCGTGAGCTTTCTGTCATTCCGTCCTAACAATCCACCAAAAATCTACTTCTGAAAAAATTTTAAGCGAGAAATATGCAATGCCAACTGCTGAATATCGGTTCATTTTAGAACTAGATTGCCTAGTTTGACAGCATGGTCCAAATTTCTTAAGCTGGACGTGTCCCGCTGGACGGGCTCATTTGCATAAAGTGAGTCACTCAGTGAGTTCTACGTTTTGTAGGTCCGGCCCTCTGCGGTCCAGCCAAAAAAAAGGCATGCTTAGTACAAGCAGTTATCAAAGTTATCCTACTGACGCTGGACAGTTTTTCAATGGTTGCACAATAAATGAAAACATACAAATAATGTAAATCAATATAACGCTAGCCTGTGATCCATAGCAACCGCCGTTCCATAGAAACTGCCTCGGTATGTGCAGACAGGAGGGCCTATTTTATTGTGAACATTATTTATTAATAATGAAAAAAATATTCAAATTGGATTGCATCTATAACTTAAGCATTGCCATACTTGATGACCGCTTCACGTCGGGCCGAACAACGTCCCCTAAAGCTGTGATATAATCACAAATACTGTCGTGAGCTTATCGGATTCAAACAATATTGCTTGCTGCTACAGCATTCAAATCACTTCCCACATTGTATCTGCCAGTACATTGATAAAAGTTGTATTTTTCTTGCAGAAGTACACAGTCGGTCACCTTGACTGTGAGGCCAAATTTGTTTTTTGTACAGCTCCGGGGCAGAACATGGCAAAAACTGAAGAATAGCTGCACTCGCGTCACCGGAACTTTGGGTAAAAAAGTCATTACCTAATGCTGCAAAACAACACGCCGCATTGTCCTGCGACTTCCTCCGCTCCACGTGCGCATACTGCACATACTAGAGCATCGCAACTATTATTTCCTCCTTCCCCTTCACCTCATATGCCTCTTTTTCTTGCCTCCACATCTTTGTGCCCCAAGGTAGCCCATGTGCCCTATCAACTGCACTCCAAACAAACAGCCGCCGGATCAGTCGGGCTCCCTGGGATATGCCTCGGGGAGGGAGAGGAAAAGGGAAGTAGGGAGGAGAGAAGACAAAAAGGGATGAGGAGAGGAGGAGGAGAAGTGAGACGCACAAGGAGGAATTGCAAAAATATGACGAAACGTTGGGGTTGGAGAAGGGGAACAGAGACGGGAGGACGAGGGGGTTGTGTGATATGCTTAGGGGATTGGGCTGCAGAGAGCTCATTAGTCCTTAGTGTACTGTATAGTTCATCTCTCTACCAGGTAAATACACTCAACACCTCAGAGTGATGAGTAATATCCGTACACATGCGAGCCTGTGAGTGTTGTTTTCGATTTTACTGTATCTATTTGCATATTCAGATTCATAGCCGCATGCATATGAAGTTGTTTGTCAGCAGCGACGTCGTTGTGTGTCTGAAGCAAACAACGGAGCAGCGGTTTTGGTTGCGTGTGTGTGTACAGTATGAGGCGGTAAGACATTCACAAGAACATGGGTGACGCTCACTCTCGCTGGCTCGCTCTATTTCTGTTGGCGTCTTGGCAGGCCTTAATGCAGAGCCTCTGTAAGCAGGTAATTAATGGGAGTGAACGCTGCAGCTACGGATGGAGAGCAGAGGCAGGAGGGGCGAGTTTAGAGGGTTTATGAGCGGCGGAGAGAGACGCTCGGCTCTGCGGAGGAGAAAAAACAACGGCAGCCTCAACTTGACGCCGTGGATGTGAAATCAAAATGGCTGCCGTGGAAAAAGGGCTTTTATCCTCAGTGAATGTGCCGTTTGCTGAGTCACGGCTTAGCTCTTTAGCAACGCTTTATAACTCCAAGTTTTCCATCTGTCAAAGGCTGCGAAGAAAAGAATCAGGCCCGAGGTTGTCGGTGGGGGGAAGACATTGATTGACGTACGACGGTGATGAGCGACCTTCGGCTGAGCGTTAGCGACCCTTCCGCGTTTAATGCAGGTGGCTGCACAATTGACCCCGGAGCACAACACACGGCGGCGAGTCGATGCAAGCCGCGCGTCGACACCCCCCGAAAAAGGACGAGTCATTTAAGCTTAATGATGCGACCGCCCGCGCCCGCCCGCGCCTGCCCGCGCCTGAGTCCAACTTGGACACCCGGAGCTCACTTCTGTCCGCGCGCTGGCATCATTAGCCGGCTTGTGTCCACTTCCCGAGTCAAGGGTCACAATGACAATTCGCCAGTACCGTATTTAGGAACATTACCACCATCACTCACAGCAGTAATGAGGGAGCAGCAGATGGATGCCATTCTAGAAACCGCTTTTAATGACCGAACAGGGGATTGAGCTCCCGTCTCCAATTGGACCCTGCAGACTCTCACTCTTAAAGGGCAACTGCCAGATATCCGAGCCAAAATGGAGGCAGGAGGGCTCATTGCTACCCTTTTCCCTCCTTTTTTTTCTTTCTTTTTTTTAGCTCAGTCTTGCTCTGGCGATTATGCTCTCCCTTGTGCTTGTGGCGCGTGGAAACAGTAGATGAGAGGGAGAGCATTACCCTCGATTTTTTTTTCTATCCTCTGTCTGCGCAGGCTCTGTGGAGCTGGCTTTCGGTTTTATCCAGCGTCGGCCATTTGGGAGCCCTTCTCCACCAACCCCCCCCCCCCACAATCCTCTGTTTTTTTGTAAATGGATGCTTGTGATGGCCAATCAATACTGGCAGATTAAGAATGGGATTTAGCATTACAAAGGTGGTCCCACAACATTGTAATCCTCCACCCCCTTTCCTCCACCGCACTTTTGTTCGGAGACAGAACATACAGTATATAAATAGCTTTTAGCTTGAGAGCTCTCTTTCTTTTTTGTGCTTTCGCCTCGCCTCTGCCACATTGATCATCAGTGCAGCCATTTTGCAGGGTAATATTTCAGGTTTTTAATTGCCGCACTGAGAGCTAGAGAGAATAACAACATGGCTATTTTGTGCGTTTTCTTTCGACTAAACCTCACAACAGCCAGAGGACTGCAAAATAGCTTGTTCAGAAGACTTGTTGCAAGCCCGTGACCCTCCAGGGAGGAAAGGGGGCGACGGGGGGGGTGTAGCAGGGTGCATCTCTGAACCCCCACGAGGCTCCCTTCGCCGTTACCTCATTTCCCCTGTTTGTAATTAGCGGTGTGTATTAGCAGTTAGCCGGTGCAGATGGGAGCCTTTCAGGACATCCAGGGGACCACTGGAACAGGATATCAGGTCCTCTTCCTCCGGTCCCAGAGGGCGAGCCGGGAAAACAGCTTAAGCAAACAGCCTCCCAGGTAGTGCCCTCATTAGCGCTATCATCGCTATTAGCGGCATTAGTGCCAATGTTTTGATTGCCGTCATTATCATTAGCAGCTTGAGTGGCGCAGCTACCCACCAGGAAGGTGGTTGACAGTGGGGTATGACAGGTGTTTTAACTCTTGTTGACAGCCAGAAAGCCTACAGGTTGTTGTTTCGGAAGCCAGTGCATTATCTTAAAGCGGACCTATTATCCTCATTTTCGGGTGCATACTTGTATTTTGGGTTTCTACTTGAACGTGTTTGCATGCTTTAATGTCCAAAAAACGTAGCACCAGTTTGAGCTTCTGAACTCCCGCCCACCCCAAAAAGCCCATTGGTCAGCTGGCTTACTCTGTTGTGATTGGTCAACTAAACCAAACTCTTCAGACTCGGCTTCAGCTCCTCTCTAACTAGCTTTGTTTGCCAAATTAGCTGCTAGTGTGTGACAATGTGTTACTTGGTGACATCACCACGTTACAGAAGAAAAGGCGGGACTTCAAGTGAGGCATTTCAGGCAGTTCAGGAACAGCGTTTCTGTGCGGGAGAGTATCGCGTGGACTTTGCAGACCTTTTACATGCACAAAACAAATATACAAAACAATAACAGAAAAGGAAAAAGCACAATAGGTCCTCTTTAAAGAAAAACATTTTCTCTTAAAAAGGATCCTAATCTTTCTATTTACAAGCTCCTTGACCGGTGCAGGAACATCAAGTTCCACAGCAAAACCACCAAAGCCGGTTGTTTGTAAAAAACTGTGTCAGATGACAATGAGACAACACAAAAGGACATTAACCTGTGGGGCGAGATAGTACGGAGTGTGACACTTTTTTTGTTTTTTTTTGTAACAGAACAGCATTAAGTGAAATCTCCAGGCAGCATGTACCGGTCTCTTAACTGCTCCCGCCTTGTCCATATTGACTTGATTCATGAGGCCATTGAGCCTTGCCGCAGCAAATTGCTTTTTCTCCCATAATGCCCTGCTGGTAACTGCGTGGCATTGTGGTCAGCGGAATCTCATGCAGCCCTGATGTTCAAATATATCTAACGAGATTCAGCCTGCACATGTCACCGGCTCACCTCTCTCTCTCTCTCTCTCCTACTCCCCTGCGTCTGAGTTTTAAATCTCAAATAAAACGGTGATGTGTCTTCTAAACAATTATCTGCTGGCAACCAATATAGTCGGTACATAAAGAAACAAGTACCCTCTTGTGAAAGAGGGATTATACTATGTTCCAAAAAGGAGGATGGAACAAGGACAGAGTGTCTGGTGGAGGTAAAAGGTAGAGGCGATGGATGGAGGGAGGGAGGAGGAGATAGTGCAGCTGCATGGAAGATTTGTATTATTTACGGCTTGTTGCTGTACTGAAGCACGCGTTTCCCAGGCCATCGTGATTGACAGCTTCGGTATCAGCGAGGGAATGTGTAGCGTGGGGGAAACGGGCGTGCTTGCACACATGTGCAAGTGTGCATTCCCCTGTTAATGTCGTCCGTTTTGCTACTGACCCCGATGTGCAGTGTGCACGGTTGGCCGGAGACAGCCACCTGGGAGAGGAGAGGAAGTATGAGGGCGAGGGCGAGATAGAGAGAGAGAGAGAGAGAGAGAATGTTAGAAAGGAAAACATCCAGGTCTGTTACATGTTCCACCCTTCAGCCAGTGCCCACAGAGGGACTCAAAGCAGAGATTGCGATAGAGACAGAGAGAGCAGAGGAATAGAAAAATAAGTCAGAGAGGTAACCAAGTGCAGAGCAAATGCCGATGTACAAGCAGACTGAGGAGTGCAACTGAACTGAATGCACAAGTAACACTGCGATGGCGCCGTCGTCTTCGCCTCTTCATTATGGCAGCGCATCTCGAGTAATCACACAATATATATGAGGAATACAAGAGATAAAAAAGAATGCATCAAAGATGGCAGCCATTCTCCAGCTCATCTCTTTCTTTTTTTTTTCAAATGGCACTTTTTGTGCGCACGTCATGGCATCTCCCACTCCGGGCCTATGATCAGGTGGTGGCACTAACAAGCATTCGACAGGGAGAGATTAAACACGCGACTGTCAGACGCCACACCCGACGCATTCAATTACAGCTGCTCACATGTGACATTAAGAAACCTGCCAGTGTTAGACACGTCGACAAAAGGGATGCGAAGAGTGAAAGAGAGGGGAGGGAGATCGGCGCTGGATGTGATGTCAGGAGAAATTAAAGCCTTTCAACTACTTACTGTTTTTGCATTTTTCTCCCACTTCCCTATCTGAGTCTTGAATAATAGTCAGTGACTTCATAGAAAGTAACTTTGAGCAAGTGTGGACTGCAAATACATGTATAATGCCAAGGCAGTTTTGGTTGCTGGTTTTTACCCATCCAGCATTATGGAATAATATGCCTTTTAAACAAGCCGTCAGGACTTCTGTAACGTTGTGATGTCACAACTACACAGTAACCGGTAGAAGTGACGCTGTGTAGTTGACACCCAGTGAGTCCCCGGCTGCAGTGATACGGTGAAGACGGCCATAGCGCAGATGCGGAAGACCTTAAAACGTCGACCAATCAGAGTGGGCTTTTTCGAGAGGGGGTCCTAAAGAGACATGCGCTAAAACGGAGCGTTTCAGACAGAGGGTGAATATAGGTATATTCAGATAGACAGTATGAGGAAAATTAAGTGTTTTATTTAATATTAAAGCATGTAAACATGTTCTAGAAGAAACCCAAAATACAAGTATGAACCAGGTGATGAATGTAATATGTCCCCTTTAATCTCTGTTGGTATTAAAACTCCAACATTATATTGTATTCCAACTTCATGCATTAACCAAAGCAGTCACTACAACAATCTTTTCACATTTGAGTGACATGGAGCAGTGTTTGCTCACATGTAAATCAGACCAAAATCAAAACCAGGGCATCACATTTACCGACAAGTATGCCTGTGAAATGTAGCACTTGACAAGTCAACAATGTTAAAATGCCACAATGCATTAAATCCCAAGCAAAGAAAAATCATTTGCGAACACTAACCCGCGTCTAATTGTATCCACCTTTTCTGAAGAGCAGATGTTGACATTTGTACGCCGCGCGCTGGGGGGAGTCAGTCTGAAAATAACTATTGGCGTCAACCCAGGATACCGTCGTCTTTACAGTCTAATCCTTCATTTAGGTCATTGTCAAAGCCATGGGGGCGATATCGATTGTAATCTGAAAAGAGAAATCTATGGTTTTTACACACTCAGTGGCTGCCTCCCTGGTGCCTAACATTGGAGATGAATCACCCCCCCCTTAAGGCCCATTATTCAGCCATTATTGGCAAGTGCTTGTGCTCACTTAATTGGACAACTTGTCTGCAACTGCCAACCCCCTGGGCTGGCCAAGACGGAGCCTAAGCCAATCAGCCTAATTGATCCCGGCAAATGGTAGTATAGTCGCCGCTCATGGTTACTGATAGTGGGATCATTTCTGGAGAGGTTACGATTTCTTGTCTAGTAGCTCGGGAGAATGTTGGCAAATTTCAAAATGATGTTTTAATACCAACAGAAATCTTAGGCGTTATTTACTTATTTATTTGGCAACTCCTTCCCAAGGAGCCAGTTCTTGCCATTTTTTGTTTTGGCTGGACCGCAGAGAGACAGTTCTACAAACGCAAAAGTCTGGACTTACTGAGTGATTGAGCTGGTTGGTTGGCCGAGTGCTGGAGTTTCCTCATTGGCCGTTGCTCTTTCAAATTGAAAAGGCGGGGAACGGTCCTTTATGCAAATGAGCCTGTCGGGCACGGAGCGTCTGGCTCGTGAAACTTGGCGGTCTAGTTCTAAAATGTGCGTCCCCTAGTTTCATCGCCGGACCTGATGGACACGTACCGCTTGATTTAATGTTACATACATGTACCACTGACTATTTGTATAACAATTTAGCCACAAATTCACAGACTGACCATACAGGGTCCAGCCATATACTCGGTTTTGACCGAGTCTTGTGATCATGATCTGCTCATTGAGAAACAAACCCTCAAATGAATCCCTAAAACGTTGGATAAACTTCAGCTTTATAACACACAGGCTTCTAGATATCTAATCGGCAAAATGAAAATACTTGAAAGACAATTGGTGATCTTCATCCCAAAGGGCAATGTAGGCCACCCAAGCCGAGGTGTCCTTTGAAGACAAAAGGAGGACTCCTCCTAAGTGATTTAGTGTGGTCTCTGTCAGCAAACGTCTTTCCATGTCAGTAGCTTCCAAAGCTAACACGCCTCGATTGTTTGGAGAATTACGATGTTCGGATGCACTGCCAAAGACAGGGCTGTTATTTCCAACTCATTTCATTTCTTTGGTGCAAAAAAAAAAGATAGGAAAGAAGGTGAGAGTCAAGGGTATAGGGCGGAGGGGGGGGGGGCAAGAGAGGAAAGAGACTTGCCCCGGAGTCAAACTTAGACATCCAAGGCTCTTTGTGTTTTTTCGCTCACAGCGAAAGAACGATGCACAATTCATGGGTCCTAAAGGAGCAGAAGGCCTCGGCCCAAATAGAAATAAATAGAACGAAATGCATTAAGAACAGAGTATTCCGATCAAATGAGCTCATCTTCTTCATGCGTTGTAAGAGAGGTACAAGCGACCTGTCGTACGATAAGGTATTATCCAACGGGGTGGCGGGGATGGAGGCGGCAAATGGGTTCAATCAGCTGAACCAGAGTCCTTAATGTTAGCGCCTTCTGCATATACATCAGCAACAAAGTCGGAGGAAAGAAAGAGGAGTAGAGAAGGGAGGAAGGCACTCAGCGGGCATTTTAAACACTTTGGCGTTAAGCAGACACATACTGATTCTAGTCCTATCACTCCAGCTGGAGCCAAACACACATTTACATTCAGATGCTGATTAGAAAACACAAAGAAGAAATGTTCTGCGGAGTTTGAGATTTCTAATCACACACTCTGCTTCAAGTTTTGCGATAGAGCAGAGGAGTACATTCGATGTGCTTTTGATCCAATCTGGCAACTCACAAATATATGTTGGGGGTAGGGGGGGAGAAAGAGACATAGAAATAAATAAATAAAGGGGAGAAGAAGAGGAGTCGGGCTTGTGTGTGGACGCCTGCTGTCAGGTCCTTCTGTCAGTGTGAAATATTGCTGATCCCACCACACCTCCAGTGGGGAGGTGCTTGTAATGATTCAGTCCTTGCGGGGGTTCAAAATGTCATCTGTCTCACCTACCTCTGAGTGTACAGTGTCCTCTAAGTGCAGACTTCTACAACATATGGGTGATTATTTAAAGGGATAAAGGTAAAGGGATTTTTTTGGAGGCATTTTACTGTAAACTGATGCTATTATTAGCACTGCTAATGAGCAAGCAAGGTAGTACAACACCTTCATTAAAAGATTTTTTTTTTTCATAAATGCTGCCTGGCACCAGACCAGTAAGTGTGACCACCTACCTGACAATTCAGCTGTGCTAGACTGACGCCTTCTGCAGGATACATTCATTCTTAAAGTGCTCATGGATGCGACACAGTTCCCTTATACAAGCAAAAAATGTTGACTTTGCAACAGCCCTTTAAAGACAAATTGACTGCATTCTACACGTTAATTACCGGTGTCAGGGATCGCGGGGCTGCGCTTTGCCATTTCCAACGGGCCGCATTCCAACTTTTTTTTTCGCTTCTCACGCTTGACCCCTCGCAGACCTCTGCTGCTCCTCCTCAGCTAATCGATAACCTGCCCTGATGAGTGGAGATTCCCTTGTCACCGGCTCCTCAGCCAATGGAAATCAATAAAAAAACAATACCCATCTACATCCATGTGCTCAGAGCCCATTTGTTTTTCCTTGTTTACCAGTGGCGCGTGCAATACTATCAAAATGCCTTTAAACAGCGGGAAGGAAACATATGGGGTAGAGCAAATGTGAGGAGAAAGTGAATGCGAGAGTTCAGTTCACAGATGGCAAAGCTTTAAAGGTGCCATATTGTTGAATGTCTTTTTTTGATTACAAAGCAGGCCAAGGTGCTTTATATATATATACTGTCAAAACGCTCAATCCACTGAGAAATGCACACAGCCAACATTCAGAAACTGTCTTTTAAACGACCTTTCTGTAACGTTGTGATGTCACACCTATACAGTAACTGGTAGAAGAGCCGCTAAACTCTGCGTAGTTGACACCCAGTGAGTCCCCCGCTGCAGTGACGCTGTGAAGACAGCGACAGCACAGACGCGGAAGACCGGAAAAACGCTGACCAATCAGAGTGGGCTTTTTCGGGACGGGGTCTTAAAGAGACAGGCGCTAAAACACAGCGTTTCAGACAGAGGGCGAATACAAGTACATTCAGATGGACAATATGAGAAAAATAAAGTGTTTTTTGAACAGTAAAGCATGTAAACATGTTCTAGTAGAAACCCCAAATACAAGTATGAACCTGAAAATGAGCATGCTATGTCCCCTTTAATCTCTCTTGGTATTAAAACTCAACACAATAACAAAACAGTTACTATCTAAATGTATGTATGAAAGAAATGTTTCATTAAATCAACCTTACTTCTCAGCATTGACCAAAAGAATAACCTCTAAATCCGGGGATATTTCACTGCCTTATATGCAACAGTATTGTTTATTTTTTGCCACAAATCTCACAGCCGCACATTCTGAACCTCCATATAGTCGGATTTAACATGCATATGCTGGCGCAGAGCAATGTGTATCTCGGCAATATGCTCCCATAGCTTGTTTGTGTCAGTAAATATGCGCACACTTTCAAGGAAGATGGCCTAATCCATACTCAGCTGTTAGCGGCTGATATGTTTGTTGTGTATTAAATATTTGGTGGGTTTCCCTGCCTTCGCTATGATATCCACAGCTCCAATCGATTGGTGGAGATTTAGCACCCCGGAATGCTTCTGTATTTAAATTACGAAATCTGTGCGTGTGTGTGCGTTGAAGATTGGCTGGCGCGTTTGTATGTCATCGCACTCCCACACACACGGAAACACACAAACAGGTTGTTTCTGGCAATTTTAAAGATGACACACTACGCTCTATATAATGCACTGAAGAAAAGAGACGGATGAATGAGCTAGTACTGTAGGTACTGTCCTCCTTTCTTTTTCACCATGGCCACCGAGGCCTTTCATATGACAAAAAAGCACACCATAACATATTTATTCATGCTATGCGGCAACACAGTAACTCACCCAAAAATAAGGCACAATCCAAGAATAGATGGCATTTCATAGCCTAAACTCTTTCCTTTGATTCTCGCAAAGGCTCCCTCACTACGAAATCCAATGAAAATGTGATTTATTCTCGCCTTCCCTTTTCTAATTTATTTCACAAGCGTCATGCCAGACAGCATGTCTCAGAGCTCGGTCCGCTTTAAGCAAGGTACGGGGATGGAAATCAAGTTGCATGGAATTATTCAGTGATGAGTGGGGGATAAATAGTTTTGACACGTCAATGAGTACACCTCGCTAGCCCTGAAATGGCCGGGCTGACCCGCAGAAACAAACCAAGCGAGTCATTATCTCCTGAGACCAGAGTCGGCTTTTTTCCTCCCCTTTAGACTGTGTCGGATTCACATCAATTTAATACGCCACCGCCGGCGCTCACATAGCATCCCTGTTTCTTCTGGACAGATTTGAAGACTAATCTCATACTTTGGGCCTAATACAATTAAATGGTATTGAACCAATGCGTTGCTCCATACATCAGTCAGCATCCAGTGAGCGATGGAGCTCGCTGTTCGCCGTGGGCCTGAGGAGAGACATATGAGCTGGGGTGAAAAGGTTATGATTGTGGCCTGGGGTAGGGCCAAGAAATGAATCTTGCCCAAAGACCATTATAGAGCATGTATATATTACATTAATCTGCTGGTTAGCAATCTTATATTTTCTTGTCCGCTCTTGTAATTTGAACAGGACTGATGTGGCAGATTCATCCGGTGAGAGCATATAAAAATGTCTCATAAAGCAACAAATAAACGAGTTGCATGTTGTGAGATCCGATGGCGACGGGTTAAAAGGCAAAGACATAGTATGTTTATGGGCCTTTATAAACTTGAGTTAAGCATTGTCAGTGTTACAGCAGACATAAATACTGCGTTAGGCGGAAGTGGTGTGCAATGAGTGCCAAAGAAAGGCTTCCTGATTGATAAACAAGCCACAACGTGAGGTATTGTGGGAAATAAAGCTGATTGTGTGTTGATTTGTCACACCACCAACTGTCTTGTCAAGACAATAGAAGATAAATGTCAACATGAGTAAAGAGAGATGCCATGCCGCACTGATTTATCACTGATACAAATGAGCTTTGCTCATCAAGAGAGGGAAAAGAGGAGTGTTGTTTTTAAAGGGGACATATAATGTTCTTAAAGAGACAGGCGCTTAAACGGAGCATTTCAGACCGCGTGAATACAGGTATATTCAAACAGACCGTATGAAAAAAGTAATAACACTAATACAGCCTAAACTCATTCAGAAACTGTGTCTTTAAAACTGGCGGTGTGGACTTCTGTAACGTTGTGATGTCACAACTATACAGTAAACCTGCAGAAGTGCTGCTAAACTCTGTGTAGTTATCGGCTGCAGTGACGCTGTGAAGTGTAGATGCGGAAGACCGGAAAACGTTGACCAATCAGAGTGGGCTTTTTTGGGAGGGGGGTCTTAAAGAAAAACTGAGCGTTTCAGACGGAGGGCGAATACAGGTATATTCAAACAGACAGTATAAGAAAAATAAAGTGTGTTTTGAACATTAAAGCATGTAAACATGTTCTAGTAGAAACCCCAAATACAAGTATGAACCTGAAAATCAGCATGTTATGTCCCCTTTAAGGTTGTATTGTGCAGGTAGCTCAGGTGTTAGTTTCTTTGTCCTTCCCACACCCTTAGTTGGAATGATGTGGCCTTCTTTTGAAAGCTCAGCGGCTATTCATAGATGAGCATTCAGACTGGTTTGAAAGATTTAAAATATGACTTGGAGACCTCAAAAGTGGTCTAAGTCTGTTTTCAAGGTCTGGCCACAGGTCCGGCAGGTGATTTTCAGCCGTTGGCAACGCCGTGCTCCGACCCTCCATCATTTTGTGCCCGCTGTCAGCGAGCGGCTGCACACTGTGCCCTGACAAGACAGAGAACATTCATAAAAGTTCCTGCAACGTCTCAGCAACCTTGACAGAATGTGTGTGTTTTCCCCCCGCAAACTTATCTCCAGAGGCAGGAGTTGAGGGGAGCTCCGCTGTTCACAAGTAGCCTAAGAGCACCTGCCACATTCACGGCGCAAAGACGTCAATAAATCTGGCCGTTAATGTACCGCAGAATCTTTTTCTCTCACTCTCTGCCTTCCCTCCGCCTTCTAATATTAATGAATGTCAGCCGAATGCTGCCACGGGCAAAGATAGAAACATGTTCTTTCCACTATGCTAACATGAACAAGGTTATAGCTTCCTTATTCTGAGTGGAATTGGAAAAGAGTGCACTTGGCTAGCAAAAGGTTTATTGCAGAGCCACGGGTGAGCATTAGCCAAGTGATAGGCAGGAATTAATGACTTTATCCGTTCGGAATGGTTATTATTGAAAGCTGAGCCAATGAACTTTCCCGGCACCAGGCAAGTAATTCTCAGCTAAATGATTAAAAGCTGTAATGAAGGGGAAATAGTCCGCGTAGTGGTTGAATAACAATGAGTGAAACCAGTATAAAAATATGCTCTTCCACTCCTTCCACCCAGTGTGCGCGCATAGAAATGGATTTACGGCACACGGAACCTTGAGGCTATTTTTAGAGGCCGCCTTTGCCTGCAACTCAGCAGTTGTAGCAATGAAAGAAACCCTCTATTCTGTATTCTTCCCCCAAAAGAAATTGTGATAATGAGGCTTCACCAGCGACCATGTGCCCATTAATATTTGATGCATCTGAACACACACACTCGCACCAATGCAGCCTTTTTAAAACACTATACACGACATATTCAAGGAAATTCTCAAAGTTGGCACGTATAAGATGTCGCGAATTGTGTCTTCTTAACGTCCCTCATTGCTCGTTTTCCCTCCTCTCTTTACGTCGAAGCGCGAGGGAGTGTGTCGCCTTGATATACTTGGCCTATATCCTGTTGTGATAGTCACATGGCTTCCCTGAGACAGCAGTCATTTGTTACTGTCCTTTTAATCATGCTAATGCAACCTCTCTCTGTTCAAAGGAGCCAGCCAAACTCACGCACACATGTATCGCGCACTCGCATGCGCGCAGGCATTAAAGGGAAAAAAGAGAGAGAAAGGATGGAGTGCCCAAAGTCCCCTAAGGCATATGAATATCTTAAGTGGAGAGTTCTATAACTCTGTATCTTTGCATGCCTGTGGGCACACTTTACACACAGTCGTACACATATTCACACAAATTGACGCACACGTTTGCGCGCGCAAAACACGAGGCGAACGGAAAACGGAGATGCTACAGTATTGAATCAAATTAAGTGGTAATTTTGTAGCACCACTGTCTTTTTTTTTTCCCCAACTCTCTTTTTTCTCGAGTGCTGCACTTTATTAGTATTCCGCTCCAGACGTTGCTCCTGCTTTCTTCTCCTTCTCTCCCCATAGCCTCCCTCTCTCTCCTCCCGGGAGTTGAGCCCAGTGCATGTTAAGTGATAGGGCTTCGGAGTCTTACCGGCAGGGGTGTGGGTGCCACATAGAGCGCTGTGTAGGAGCCGTGTATCGGTGGGGGGAAGAGAGGAGAGGGGGGCTCTTTTAGTAAATCCACCCACCCGTGTAAAAATGATCAATCTCATGAATTTGCCAATAGGGAGTCGTTGGCCGATCAGCAGAGACAGAAGCAGATAATGAGAGAAATGGGGGGCGGGTGGGGTGGTGGGTGAGGGAGGAAAGATAGAGAGAGAGAGTGACTACAGGGAGGAAATATTGAAAGGTATCGAAGGGAAAAAAAAGGGGGGAAGATTGAGCGAGCGTGAGAGAACGGATTAGTGAAGACAAAAGAGCAGGTGAGCCTTGATAGACAGAGTTGCCATGAAAGAAAGAATGTGAACATCAATGTCTGCTCAGATAGGAAAGAGAGGACGGAGGGGAGGGAGGGAGGGGGAGAGAAATGGGCCATGCTTCTTTTTTTTTTTTTTCTCTTTCACGCTTTGTGTCCCCCGTCTGAAAGCCAGCAGCCCGTTTTGGCGGCAGTGGAGCAAGGTACATGTTTGGGGTTCTTTTTGTCAAGCGTGAGCAGGTCCTGGTGAGGTAGTGACAAGAGAGGGAGGGGGGGGGCGAAAAAAGTGCCCGTCCTAAATTCAAGGCCCTGGTACAGCCTAAGGGTGATTCCTACACTAGCAGGCAGTGTGGTATGTAAATGTCAACTCAACAGAGCGAGAGGCTGTCTTTCTCTGTTTCGTTTGAGAGGACATGACAGATCATGGGGGGTGTATTTCTCCGTTGTGTTGGTGTCAACATGGGTTTGACTCCGTAAAAATTTGTGAAAAGTAAACGTGAGAAATTCACACGTGTGGAATCAAATGTAACGGATAGTGCTCATTTGTCCGTGTGTGACCGACAGTATGCAGACGACGCCCTGATGTTGGTCGAAGATGTCCGGCTTCACAGTTCTCAGGAAAAGAAAAATCCAATGCAGTCCAACAGCAGCTCAGCAACAGTTGAATAAATGCTGCTGCGCATGAGCACTTAATACACCTGAGCCACTGAGTTAATTGATAAGTCACACCCACTACCAGCCAACCAGAAAGAAAGAAAGACTGCTAGTCAACCCAACCCTAGGCCCTTTACTTCCAGTAAAAGGAAATAATAATGCTACAATGTATAACGATGATCCTTGTTTCATCATGACAATGACCCCGTGCACAATGCAAGGTCAAGAAAGACCTTTTTTTGTGATGAACTGGATCATCGTCACCATCGCCCAACTCTAGCAGCCGACCGCACAAAGACCCCCTTTACACCTGGCATTAAATTGCTTCTCCTATCCAGATTGTATATAGTTAGATAGGATTTAACCTGATTATAATTACACCTGGTATTAATATGTGTCTCGAGCGTCTTCATTGATATCCAATTGAGATCTGATCGCTCTGTCCAGCTCAAACGACCGAACGTCACATCCTCCCCTCGTTTGCGCGATTTCGTATTTCCGCTCACGTAGTTGTTGTATGTGGATTGAAAACGCGGTTGCATTTACACTTGTGTTCAATGTGGTCACAATGCATCCCAAAAGTATATGCCGCTTTTTCGCAGCGCGATATTTGTGTTCTGCGTGAAAGTACTCATACACAAACAGTTCGAAAAAGTACATTGGCGTGCAGGTTAATCGCACAAAAAGCAGCATTTCAAAATATTGCTGATGCTGTTATAGTAACATAATAATGCCTAGGGATTTGGAATAAGATGTTTAACAATCAAATACGTATGAGTGCAATATTTGGGTGTCCCCATACTTTTGGCATACAGTGTATTTACCTACAGTACAGTAAGAGCAATCACCACCTCTTATTTTGAAAATACTTTTTGCTCTTTGATCAACTTTATCATTCATAGAGGCGAAGCTGTGATACCATGACAAATCTTACCGCAGCTTCCTGTATATTCAATATGGCCGAACAGGCTTGAATGCTCTCACACACACACACACACACACACACACACACAAAAACACAAAACTCCTGCCCATGTCCACTAACAATTCTGCGAATAAAGCTTGACATTACTCAGCTGGAGTCTGAATAAGTGTGCAGCGCGTGTGACCTTAAAAGAGGGGAGGTTTTGGAGAATTGCAGCATAAGGAGAAGAAAGTGAATAATTCTTTAAAGTGTAGCCTGGGGCATATTAGCATGTGCGCTAGCTATGGCGGCGGCACATGCCTGTTTTCTTTTCTTTTTTTTGTTGCACACCCCGTTTGTCAGAGGGAGGCATCATCCTTTATCGGCACATTTCATGTTTCCCAGAGGACTCTGTGAAGCGGGTGATATTATTGAGGAGCGCTGAGCCTTATTAAATTCCCAAGCCAGTCTCTCTCTCGCACACACTCGCACTCTCTCTCCGCCGCTCACTGATTATGTTTCTCTCTCTCTCTTAATTTGGTTGCACACTCCACTGTAGCTCAACGAGCCCCCTCCCAATTCGTCTCTCAAGAGGAAACAAAGGAAGTAAATACACGTTATTACTTTTTTTTTCCAAGCGAGGCTCATCAGGTATTAACACGGCATGCAGCAGACCCCTCATATGACTCACTCACTGTATGCTACAGTGTAGTCTCAACTGTCCTATTCTTGGTGAATTCTTTTCATCAAAGGGACATAGATAATGCTAATCTTTCAACCGGCGAACTGGATAGAAAGCAACTATTCTGTCAGCTTTGCTTGGATTAAGTTGGAAGTCATCAAAAGGATTTTTTTTGTTGTTGTAGCTCTGTGCACAGAAAGTGATAAATCCAGTACTTTTAGTTTGATTTAATATTACAGCGACTACAACTCTCTTTCTTGAAAGCTTTCTCCGTGATAATGGGGGCCAAAATGAGCCGCAGGCCTGTTTCTGCGGTCCAGAACATAGGAGTATGTACTGCGAGGGTGATAATGAGGTTCAAGTGACCATGTGTTAAAGCGTACATCTTCATCGCCCCCCCTGTACGGAGTCGAAACTTCCACAGCTCTCCTCACAGACTATTTGCTAAGGCCGAGGGGGAAGTGCGTGTGAACGCCGTGCACCCGGCGCATTTATCAAACGCGGCTTTTGCCATTTTTTATGGTGCTGACACGGGCTGGCGATGCCTCTGTCTCCCCTCGCTGCGAGGGAAGCCTATTTCCATATGACCTTGCACGCCGCAATTGGTGGAACGAGGTTTTATTTTGCCGGAATGATGTGCTTTTATCTTGGATGTGACAGCGGAATATGAATATGAAAATATGAAAAGAGCAGTTGAGTCAGATCGGGTCGTGATATTCATGAGGATTAGACATAATGTGTTTACTAGTTTGGCTCGCCGGCTGTACTGTATATTATGTCAATGGACTGTACAGCGCACAGCGTGTGTGGGCTGCTGGCTATTTAAATGTCGCTCATTTTTGCACACATATTGTTGTCTAGGACTGTCACTAGACACCAGTGCAGCTTCGAGATCCCTTTTTCTGTCATAATTGTAATAATAAGTCAGCCTCACTGGGGCACAATACATGTTTCCGTGTGGTTTTGTGTACGTGCAGACAGGGAGAGCGAGTAAACAGCGGTGTCGGTGTGCGTCCACGCATGTGAGTCAGTGCTGAAGGTGTGCATCTGGGGGATAGCACGCATACTGCAGCGAAGGCCCCTTAAGGAATACCACTGTCTACGAACCACGGACCCTGTCTGCATCCCTCATACATAAGCCATACTGCGTTCACTCAGATGGGCTTCAACAACTTCATCAATGTTACGTGTGAGCGTTTGTAAGACGGGGGCTGTCGAGACTGCTTGACGTTATGAAAATTTTATGCGGAAAATGTCCTGTCGGAGCTGCATTTTTAATAGAGGCCACGCAGATGCAGGAATAACCATCCGAGCAACCCCAGTACCGCGTCACGCACGGCACCCCAAACAACCTTTACACCCTCCGGGGTCGAACTCAGTCCGTGTCGCGGATCCGCTTCAGGTATTTTCATCATGTGCCGAAAAAAGTTCTATCTGTCTCCTAAAAAGCACGGACAGCTCACGGGAGGAATCGCAGAATACACAAACACTCCATCACGGGTCAGCCTATCGCTGTCTGGTGTATATTTTTTTGCTCTCTATTCGCTTGTAAGAAAATGAGTCTGGCCTTTGGGCCTTTATCCCCCTAATCTGCAGTACGGACCGCGCTCTTCTCCCCACTGGTGATTGATATTTGGAGACATCGGTGGGACAAAAACAGTTTGAGTTCTGACGCTCATGAAACACCCATCAGCTCCGTCGTCGATCAATGTGAATAAATATTTCCCACAACCCAGAAGCATGAGAGTAAAGGACGGGGAGGGGTGTGGGGGAAGAGGCAGACAGAGGAAAGAGGAAAAATCAATTGGTCGAAAGCTTTGCTAAAAAGAGGGTGGTGGGGGTAGAGGGTGTAGAAAGGAAGGGAGGGGTGGTGGTGGTGGTGGGCCTGTCAAGCTGGGTGAATAATGAAGCATGTTTTTCAGTGCTTCAAAGGCAAAGGAGAAAAGGCACGGTGAAGATACGTTGCGAACTCCGTGTCATCTAATGTCAAATTAATTTGAGTATCATATGAGCCAGAAATAATATACAGACTGATGCGGTGAGCACGGGGCTGTTTGAACTCTTCAAGTATTAATTCGCCATCTTCAAATGTCTTGTTTAAAGGTGCAATCAGTAGCCTAATACTCACACCAAATATCAGCAGGGGGGTTCCTCAAGCACGGCTGATCAATGCCAGGTTAGCGCTGCGTTACAAGTTTTTTTGCTGCTCGGAATTAAAGCTTTCAAAATAGGCAGCTTTGAACGACTCCGTGTGTGGGCTGGAGCTGTTCCCCACAGGTAGCCACATGAGCTATGCTAGGCACAAAAGCCAACAGCTAATGTTTGTTGCTGATGCAGCAAGATATTTAACGTTACGTGACGGCCAGTGTTGATAAGAGAAATAATGATAGTTGAAACCTGTTTCAATGTTCATATCAGGCGCCAACCTCTGGGTCTGAGAAGTGAAGCCAATGCGGAAGTGCCTTAAACTTGCATTCTTTCTAATAGCCAGCAGGGGGCGACTCCTCTGGTTGCAAAAAGAAGTATGATTGTATAGAAGTCTATGAGAAAATGAGCCTACTTCTCACTTGATTTATTACCTCAGTAAACATTGTAAATATGAGTTTATGGTCTCAATCGCTAGTTTGAAGTCTTCTTCAATACAGCATGATGTTCATTTTGTAAATTATGGTCCCATTTAGAGTCAAATAGACCATAAAGCAGGGTATGCTTTTGGGGCGTGGCTACCTTGTGATTGACAGGTTGCTACCACGGCGTTGTCCAGTGTTTTTTGTCTTACAACTTTAACCATTTCACATTGTGTTTTCAGTTCATGAAAGTTAATTATAACCTTTTCGGTCACCTGTCTTATTCAGTGTTCCGTTGTACTTAGCTCCACCCTCTCGTGTCACTTCGGGTTGCAAAAAACCAACATGGCGACGGCCAAAATGCCGAACTCAAGTCTTCAAAATGTCAGTCCAAAAACCAATGGGTGAGGTCACGGTGACTATGTCCACTTCTGATATACAGTCTATGATTTAACCAAAACTGTGACCCCCATGTTCTGTCAAACAGACCAAATGTAGCCTAGCCTACAAATTTCTCATATAGAAACAGTTGAGAAATTAAACTAAACGGTGAATTCAGTCTGACCATCTACTCCATTGAGCTGAGAACTGACTTGAAGTCTAATACAGTGATAGCATTTACGTCCTCTATCCAACCATTTTCTGTCCAGATCAGAGAGGCTGAGTGTCCATATTCCCTTACTGCCCACCTGTCCAAACCTCACCCACCCACGATATGAATCTCTTTCTCCCCGTCTATCTCCCTCCCTCCCTCTCTCTCGTTATTTTGATAGGGGATCCATTTGGTTTAAATTGACTCATTTTGTCAGTGGGAATCGGAGCAGGGAAAGTGAAGAGGGAGAAACGGGCAAGGCTGCCGCTGCTTTGATCCCTCCGACAGGCAGCGTGAAAAGTGCATTTCATAAAGGATGTTCGCCTGTGATGAGCCCGCCAGAGTGACAAATTGGGCCCCTGGTGCTTTAAATAATACACTGTGTATGGCTCCAGCCATGGCGCTGTAGTTCTATATTGCTAAACTGGCCTGTTAAGAAGGGTGTGTGTTGTGGGTTGAAAGAGGCGTATGGTTAGTGACTCAAATCCAGGTCCGATTTCGCTCCCAATCATCTACCTTTCTTGTTCATCTGTGCGATACACGCGCACGTTAATGTGAAACTTGCTTTCAAGTGTCCACTTGCATTCAAATCTAGATTTGGAGCTTCGAGGATAGGAGGCGACTCCTGAGTGATGATGACTGAAAAGAGCCGAGTTGTATCCCTGTAGCGTTTGTTTGCTGGAAACAGAATCGTGCGCTGATGAATGTTTAAGATGTGCCACTGTTGCTGACACCCCCTTAGCTGGTGAAGCAAGGCATGGATGAGAAGAGGATGGTGAAAATGTTCTTATTCCTTCTTCACGCTGCATAATTTGACCCAACATACAAAACCTCTTAGGGATAGGGAGAGGGCGTGGGCAGTGCACACGCAGCTGGCATGTCCTTGCGTTGACACATACATGCATAGACAAGGGTGACATAGAAAAAATATGTACATGCATTACTGTGTTCAAAGTACATTGCATTTGTATTTGTTCTTTATAACGCTGTCAACCTCAAAGCATCTGATAGAGACTGTACATGTACAGAAACAACGTGACTTCATACAATGGTTCATATAATATCTTATGAAGAGGTTATTCCTTATTTTTCATGCGTTTTTCCACAAACGCCAACAAACACGTGACGTGCATGTGTCAATTTCCGCTCCAGTCTTTTCAAAATAACCTTACATCTTCACAGGAAACAACTTGGTTAGGTTTAGGAAACAAAACTACTAGTTTAAGAAAAGATTGTGGTTTCGGTTAAAATAACACTGGAAGTGGCGTAACTTAAGTACGGAAGTTACATGACAAAAAACACTTAGTTAGATTTAGGAAAAATTCTTGGTTTGGGTTTAAATAAATCTGAGAATGTCGTAACTTAAGTAAGGAAGTTACTTGTCAAAAACGACTTAGTTAAATTTAGGAAAAGATCGTGGCTTGGGTTTAAATAAATCCGAGAATGTCGTTACTTAAGTACGGAAGTTACGTGACAAAAACTACTTTCATAGGTTTAGGAAAAGATTGTGGGTTGGGTTAAAATAACAGCGGGATTGGCATAACTTAAGTACGGAAGTTGCGTGACAAAAACTGGTGTTTTTCGACCATCCATCCACCCCGACCTCCTCCCTACGCAGCATTTGTCGCATTTACAATTACATGGATTACATACGAATTGATTTCGTGGGATATACGAATTACAGTGCGTTACTTTTCATACGTATAGCTACGATTGATGTATGAGAACAGCCTGACAGAAAAGGTGCCTATAGGTTCTGTAGTAACTCTCCTCACCAAACTCATTTCTACCTCCTCCCCTTTCTTAAGGATGCATCCCATAATGGAGGAATCATCAGAGGAAGTCTGTAGTTGGCGTGACCCACCGTTGGGTCTCGAGTCAAAGATAGAGAGTGAATAAGGAAGGTGACAGCGCAGTGCCTCTCTGCAGCAGCAAAACCAATATTCTGCACCGGGAGGGAACAAACTGTGGCCTATCTGCGAGATAGTCTATAATCCAGGACACCTTGGTGTTATCGGGCTGTATCGCTCTGAGCTTCTGCCTGAGCAAGAGTGGCTGGATAGCGTTTAAGGCACTCAAGAAATCAAAGATCACGATTCTCGCCGAGCTCCCGAGCCCAATATGTGATGACATCTTGGCACCACGCGGTCTATCTGGACATGTTTTTGTACATATGACTAGTATGCAAATTGATGGTGATCAAGACTCCGTCAACAGATGTCTGCCGTGTAGGATGATGCCTGAAGCTGTCACAGCTTCTATTTCTTAACACTCAAACACCGTGGGAGTTTTTTTACACAGCTAGAGGCCCCCTGGTCAGACTCAAGGATACATTAAAGAGGTGCTGGAGAACCTATTTGCTGACTGGCACATCCTTTTATCAAGGGCTGCACTGTGCAGAGCCATTTGATGCAGTTTGTTTTTAACCTTCCCAGCAGGTGCTCTGGAGGGAAGATTCTTTAAAACCCGTCTGATCGCTTGTTTGGTTACCCCGGTCATAACACTTTAAAGCTGTGTCTAGGAGTGTTGTCACATCCCAATATCTTTATAATTGAGCTTGTGAGTTAGAAGTCATCATGACAGATGGGAAAGATGACCAAGACTACAAACAAAAGGCAGCTTTTTCGTTAGGTGTAGGTGTAGGCCACTGCAACAAGTGCACCATCTTGAATAGGCAGTTCAACTACGTTATTATTAAATTTTTCTTCGCATCTAGTATTATATTGTTCACAACTCCCACTAACTCAAACTTAAAGGTGCTAAATTCCAAATTTAGAGCATATCTATGATTGAGAGATTGCCTAAGTCACGATACGATCTTATTGGGATGTTAAACATTTTGTGATATGCTGAATATTGCGATAAGATTTATTGCGATATGTTGCGATATATTACCTTTTGACCTGCTATGTAAACAAAGCACAGAGAAACTCAAACATTACAACACACACAGAGGGGGAGTGGCTTCATTCTCTGCTCAGGTAGACATTATCCCACTATATCTTTGCAGAGTAAGTAGTTGTTTGATGCTATATTTATGCCCCCGAATTTCAAATGTAGCACCTTTAATGAAAAGGAACTTGCAACGTAAACAGTAAGCATTTCTCCAACTAAGTCAACAGGACTCAAACTGATCAGTTTCCCTCAGAGCTTTGAGGTAGAACACAAGAGTCCATCATGTTTTGTGAACCTGCTGAAACACAGAAAACGAATCCCTCTGGAAAACACAGGCCCGGGGTAATTTGCCTTTTTGTCGGCCCTGGAGTGGAGCTCACTGTGTCTGTTCACGAGCCTCCGCGCCGGAAAAACCGAGAGCCCGTCCCATGAGGTCAGCATAATTACCCCCACCACATTTCCACCACTAGCTTTCCATTAAGGTCGTGACTCACCGCGTCCCGGCTCGCGCTGACCCAGAATGCGCTAGCAGCCCGAGAGCTAATTGCTACACTCAGGATGACAAGCATGGTAGATAGTGGGTGTTATTGGCTGACTCACACGCTAACTAGCTAGCTGCTAAATACTCATCACAAGTGGAACCTTTTGTTTTTAGACATCAGGCGCTGAGGGAGTACATTTTGCATTGGGGGACTTTTATTTTGGTATATTATCTTGTATTTCAAAATAAGGAGTTGGTTTGGTGTTTTTTTTTTTTTTTTTTTTAAATGAAAGTTATACAATGCACGAATACAGCGTTATTTGGGATATGTAGGTCATGCTAAATTTAAGGCACATAATGAAATTCTGATGCAAATTAGCTGCTAGTGTTATGAGTGTCTTTGCCAAGTGGTAAAATACTTCTTTTTGAAGCTTCATATTTCATATGCTGCTTAGGGCTCGACATGAAGTATGTTCTGTGCAGTCGCCATTCGTTTTAACCGCATGAGATAAAAATTCCACTAAAGCCTGAGTTACAATCATAGTTTTTAAACTACCTCGGGTCATTTTCAAAACTCTGCCCCTCAGACAATTCTTACCTCTCTCCTATTGACTTATAGCATGATTTGGATGTGTTCTCTTATTAGTACGATCGGTAAAAAAGCACAAATCACAGACTTTTTTTCCCTCTTTTTTTTATTTTAGGGTGGGATTTAATCGAAATTGTATTTTGACAAATAACCATTTAATGGTGTAAAACAGGCTATTGTGTGAGTGTGCCTGCGAGTGTGCGATAAGAGTAACAGTGGAGGAGAAGCAATGACACTTCTTTTTCTAAAGACTGGAGAGAGAGAACGGGGGGGGAGGGGAGGTTGGTGTGTATGTGTGTGTGAGAGAAATAATTTAGAGGAATAATAAACAATAAAAAAACACATTTTTTAAACTGATTTAACCCGTCGCTCACACACTCACAGTAGCTCAGTAAGCCCTACCATTTTCTACACACCCACCACCCTTTCATCCCCTATGCTGTGTTTGTCTTATCAAAATAATACTGTGTGCTTGTCTTCTTGTCTGTGCTTGGGAATGCCGAGCATCAACACAAACACAAACACACACATGCTGCATGGTTATTGTAAGGTTTGCTACAACCGCACAGTGTTTGTGTGGTGTGGAAAAAATGAGCTGAGAATGCCACATTGTTTTATCGGTTGCTAGCAGTGTTGCATGTGTGCACCATAGCAGAGCGGCTAATGCTAATCCTCGCGGGTCTTCCAGAGTATTCTGTTGAAGCTCGGAGTGCCATGCTGAAGACAGACAACTGCACATGGAAAGTGCTTTATGTTGTGCTGTAATTGGGTGGATTTTAAGCGTAAATGAATTGCATATACAAAGATGTGAGTTGTAGCTTGTAAAGGTGATTATGCATCAAGGATAATATGAAAGCGTGATGAGAAAATCCCTTTGATTTAAAGAGGACATGTTATGCTTTTGCGCTTTTTCCCTTTTCCTTTAGTGTGTTATATATATATATATACACAGTATATATTTTTTGTGCATGTTAAATATCCGCAAAGTTACAAAGCCGAAAGTCCACGACAAAGGGAACTGAACTGCCTGAAACGACTTGCTTGAAGTCCTGCCTTTTTTCCGTAACTTAGTGATGTCACCCAGTAACATGTTTGGATAATACCTCCCTAGTGGCTACTTAGGCATGCCCCTAAAACGAAACAAGTTATATAACGGAGCTGGAGTGGAGTCCGAAGAGTTTGGTTTAGTTGACCAATCACAACAGAGTGGACCAGCTGACCAATCAGAGCAGACTGGGCTTTTTTTGGGGGGCGGGGCTCAAACAGAGCGTTTCAGACAGAGTTGTGAAAAGAGGTGCTGCAGCATAGTCGGTATGAGAAAAATAAAGCGTTTTTTTTAACATTAAAGCATGAAAACATGTTCTTGTAGAAACCTAAAATACAAGTATGCACCTGAAAAATGAGCATAATAGGTCCTCTTTAAGATGTGTGTGGCTTTCGGAGCATATTTAGGAGGCATTTTTGAGTAGCTCCAGTAGTGTTGTGTGTGTGTGTGTGTGTGTGGCAGGAAGCCAGCGCCATCACTCTCATTAGCAGAGTGGATGAGTCTCTCCGCTTCTCTCCCCTCCACATCATCCTGTTGTTGCTCCACTTATAGATGAGGTTACAGGGGTCAGGAGTGATCTAAGGACACGGCCTGCGGTGTCTGCATTTATGCACCCGAGACGGAGAAAATATGCTTCCGGTGAACGCGGCAACCACCTGCTGTACGCCTTTGCTTATGCACGCAAGATGAATGAGGGAGCATGACACGCGGGGACGCTTTTATTTATGGGCTCTCTCGGCTTTGAGTGCCGACTGTTCAAATGGGCAGAGAGAGGTTGAGGCCCGGAGAGAGAGGATGGGTGCAGAGGGGAGGGGAGAGTGCACGCCGCATTTGATAATTGGCTGAGAGATCGTCACCAGAATGAAATTATGCTAGTTAATCTCTCCTCAATTAATTACCTCGGGAGCAGGCCGCAGTACATTCATTATGCCGGAAAGAGTATTGACCCTGCTGGAAGGAGAAAAGCAGCCATATCATACCCACAATGCCTACCTGCAGTGCTATGCTATAGGGAATAGGCTAAAAGAGGGAGAATGAAAAGAAGGTGGTGATGTCATCATCTACCTGCATATAGCCTAGAAAAGTTCTCCTGAAAGTACTGGATGGTGGATTTGTTATGCTGAGTCTGTGCTCCATGCAGAGGTTGGGCATCTGGAACAGCGAGGCAAAAGGAGGTGACAGCTCATTACAAAACTCGATCAGGGCTCTGTATCTTTCCCCTCACTCACTCTCCCCTCTCCTTTCTGTTTTTCTTTCGCGCCCCGTCCTGCACCTCTCGAAGCATGGCGGCGGCGGCGACGGGGGGTTCCAGATTATTCCCTTAGTTGCCCTTGCCAGGCAGTAAATACTTCAAGAAGCTCAGAAGGCAGAGAATAGATCACCTGCTGCCGCTTTCAACAGCATTTCTCCAGTTGACCTATAAGCAGCACCGCTAACGCAAAAAAAAAAAGGTTGCATGGAAAGAAATGTAGTGCAGGGCCGGCTTAAGGCATAGGCCATATAGGCGGTCGCCTATAGGGCGCCACCTGAAGGGGGTGGAGCTTGCCCTCTTAAAAAAGATAAATAAATACTTACTTACTTATTTTCTGCAATAAAGTAATAAATGAACAAATAAATAAATAAATAAAAACACTTTTCACCCCTGTAACTCTCTTTTTCATCCGTCAGACTGCACTTATTTGTTGATAAAAGTATAAATTGTAGTGAAACTGACTAAACACTTTAAGCCAACAATATCAGGGACCAATTGTTTATTTTTTATTAAAAATCCAGATTTTGCCTAGGGCACCAAAAGGGCTAGAGCCGGCCCTGGTTATATGTATGAAAACATTATTCTTAAGTATACAAGAGTAATTAAAAGAGACGAAAAATGTGTTACTTTCTGCTCATTCGATCAAATTGGCCTCCCGAGATCTGAACCGAACTAACAGCGGTCACATGTTTGAGGTTTTTGGATTTAACTCGCTGTGCCGCTGAAGAAATCTCCACTGTCGACAATCAATTAATGTCGTCGCTAGCGGTGCGCGCCATGACTTGCGTTTTCAAAAAGGTCATAGCTCCCCAGGACTCCCCTTTTGTCCTCATTTTCCCCTGCACCACTGCGTCGCCACATTTGTCTCTCTTCTCATCCCCTCCCTTAATTGTCTGGCAAACATCTCAGCAAGAGAAAGACAAATATCAGCTTTTTTTCCCCCGTGGATATTGTTCTGTCTGAACTCGCCGTCACGCCGTTAATAATTTAGCACCTGTTCTTTTTCCCTCCTACATTTCCTCTCTCACCTTATTTTTCTCCTCTTTAAGGTCCTTCCTTTTTTCATTCCCCGCAGCCACCTTTAGCTAGAGTGTCTGTCTGCCTGTCTGTCTTTGATGCCGAGGACCTCTCGGCTGCGAGGCGATGCCACAGGGGCCCCCGCGAAGCGAAGGCAGCCAAACACACTCTTACACCATAATTAGTCGGCAAGTTTCACCTAATTAAATGGGACCCTATTAGAGGCGAGAATGAGTAGAAAGGAAGACTGCGGAGCAAATGCGGAGAGCTCTCTTTTGGTGTTGTTTTTGAGTTTCATTCCTATTTCTGTTTCACTGTCTCTTTGTATCACTTTTCATTTGTCTCCTTTCTTTCTCCTCTTCCATTTTGTCTGTTCCCAACAGCTGCTTTTTCAGGATAAATATTTCATTTTCCCCTCCTTCAGCCGCGCACGCGGTAATCTGTATGACACCCGGCAATGTACGCTGTCATCTTCGCGCTGATTGCTCCGCCGCGTGAAATAGATCTGTCCATACAGGCGGGCCTTTGATGAGGGGCGCGAGGCGGCAATCGCGAGCCCGTTTCCAAGCCAGACTCAATGTTCTTTTTGCCTTTTTTCCCTCGTTTTGATCGAGAAGATGTGGCTTCAAATTGGAACCATGTGGACATGTGTTAATGACATTTGGAGGTTAAAGTATTTTTAGTTGTCTTAATGCGGTGAAATGTGATGGAGGTCTATTAGATTGTGTTAATGGAGAGGTGAGCGTCGCTTGGCGTCTATACCTGCACACAGGACTTCATTGTTAGAGAGATAATTTGAAACCTTAAAAACAGGCTAAATCGAGGTCTTCGCATTGATGAGTTAATGCGAGAGAGCAGGATTTATTTACGGCATCCTCTGTTATGAAAGTTCCCTTTATCATCACTCCGCTCCTCTTCTGTCCTCTCCTCCTGTCTTCGCTAATGTCCTCAATTCCTGCTCCTGTCTCCCCTACTCTCCTCTCCTCTCCACTGCTCTCTTTGGCAGTGTGTTTGGCCTGTGACGGCCCAGAGGCAGCCATGCTGTCTTCTCCACTCAATCTGCCGTTTCCCTTCTCCCAGGCCCTGACCCTGCTATACTCAGCACACACACACACACACACTGCCTCTCTCCTATATTCTCCCCTCTTTACATCATCCTCGTCTCCTCCTCCCTCGCTCGCTGCTCATGACCCCTATCTGCTGTCCAGCCGGCTGCAGTGTCCGTCAAAGACACGGCGTATAGACACAAAAACGCACATCACCTCTGCTTTGTCTCCTCCATCCCTTCCTCCCCGATGCCTCAGCTTGTTTGGGTTGAATCTGCCGGGCCGGAAAAAGAGAGGGCGAAAGGTCACGGAGCTTCAGTCTGTGTAGCGGCGGTTCAAATATAGAGAGAGAGGAAAGGAGGAGAAGTGGTGGTGGTGGTGCTGGGTTGGGGTTGGGGGCGACACAGCTCAGCGTCGGTGACGTAGACGAATGCAAGTGGACTTTTCTGACATGCGGCGAAAAACACAGCGTACAGTACGAGCTTGACACAAACAAACACACTCGACTGTAATTGCCCAGAAATGCCCACGCATCAGACATTATTATACAGCATACGGCCAGAAGCGATGACAGTCTAACCCTTCCGTTTTTTTTCTTTCTCCTTACCACTGCAACATCTTAGCGAGCCGCTAAAGACGCCGCATCCAATTGCTACTGTACTCCAGCAGTGGAGGTTTCTTTGAAATATGCCCACAGTGTGTAAGCTATGTCAGCTGATAGATAGGGTGGCTGACTAAAGCCATGCTAAGAAGAGCCGCGGCTCAACCGGGCGCTGCAGATACACTGGCCCACTTTTCAGCCGGCGCAAACGTCTTCAAATGAGGCACAAATATCTCGGAGCACATGCTCTACAGTAATCATCGCTTTGGCGGCGGCATGTTTTGTCCATATGGAGTTACATCTCAGCCCTCTCTAACTCATCTGTCAATCACTCCCTCATCCATCCCTCTCTCGCTCTTCCGCAAGCGTCTTTTTGAGTGAATGTAAAAGAGGGCTAATGGCGTTGTGAGCCATTATGAGCACTCTTCTCTTCCGGCATCAGAGACCGTGCCACCGATTTCTGGCTCCGGATCCCTAAACAATAAGGCCTGAGCCCCCTGGGGGTGGCAGACGTAACCTGGTATGGAGGGGCCTTCCTTGTCAAAGTGTTGCACGGGAGGCTTTTTAACGCAGCCGAGTGACCCACTTGTATTGTGCTGTGTTATGGTTGATAGTGCGGGCTCGCGGGACGCTTGTGAATATGTAACAAAAAAAGCCTTGCTACAGCGCTGCTGCGTGCTCTCAGGGCTTTTCTTTGAAGATATTTTCTATGTCCTGATTTCTGAATTGGGTCTTGAAAGGGCCTATGGATATGTTTGGGAAGCAACGGAGCGTGTCTTCGCCATAGAAATACTTGAAACAATTACAATTGATTTATTTTTTATCAGCCACATTGAGATGCTTTTTTTTGTGCAGACTCAAAAGCTGCAGTGGGTAGAATTGGAGCAAATATGATTTTAAAAAGTTATTTTTTTTACAAAACGGTCACTATATCCTGAGAGTATAGTGCATGAGACAGGTGATCTGAAAGAGATCGTGTGTCCTGTGGTGCTCCTAATGGCATCTGCTAGTTTTCACAGACCGGAGGAAAACAACCAATCAGATCCGAGCTTGAGCCTTGACGTCTCTGAGCAGCTGTCAATCAGCGGTCAAACCAGGCAGTGCTGATCAAATATGAATCAATATTCTGTTACTGTAATGCCTATTTCTCAAGTGCTTTCAGAAACATCTTGTAGTGTACTGTTTAGTTGTAAAATGAGAACGTTTGTGAACCTGTCGCCATGTTGAGATCTGTTGAGGAACTACCAAGCACCGCCCACCAGCCGGAGCAAACATTGTCATGTCGTGCGTTTGCGTAAAATGTTTCTGAAAACATTTGAGGAGAGAAATAGGCATTACAGTTACAGAATATTGATTCATATTTGATCAGCGCTGCCTAGATTGACCGTTTTAATCGGAGTTTGCGAGTGATTGACAGCTGCCTCCGTTGAATGAACAGCCAATAGGAACGCTCTCTCTCTCTCTCTCTCTCTGTGATTGGCCAAAGTCTAGACTTTTTAAAGCCTGTAAACAGAGCCATTAGGAGGTGAGGAAGTCTAGTTTTCTCAGAACACTTGAATTACAATATGCTGAAAGGTTATTATGGAATTTTTACCCAATAATGCCAACTGCCTACTGCAGGTTTAAAGTTTGAATCAAATAAGCCAGCAAGGGTTTATAAGAAAATGTGAAGTTTTTCTAGTCTTGCAAAAATAAATAATAATCTAATGGATGTTGGTTCGACATTAGAATGTATTTAGATCTTTGTACCTACAGCTATTACTAAGCCAGCAGGTTAAAGTACTAGTCCGGGCTAAAGCCGACTATTATTTGTCCAGAGTGTGAGGACAGATGGATTTAAATGCTTTTAAAGTACTCATATTGATGGCCCAACCTCAGGGGGAGGTGAGAGAAAAAAACAAACATTTTTCCTTTGATATAGCAGCCCAGTTCATCAGCTCAGTGGGAAACGTCTTCATTTTTAGCCAGCCTGCAGAGTCAATGGACCATGGCTAGGAAATAATCAGCCTCCTTTCAGCTCGCGCAACACACAGAGCGCCGGCTAACTACCTCCTCGCCGTGCGCGGCGGTCGGAGACATGGTGCCCAAGGTTTGGCTGCTTACCCACGAGTGCTGGAAGGAAGCAAAGAGGTCCTCCCTGCTGATTTTTTTTTTCCTTTTTTTGAGCCTGAATTGCGACTGGGGCGAGGAGGCAATTGGATGAGCATTCAGGAGCGGGGGGGGGGGGGACCCTCGTGAGAGCCGCCGTGCATTGTGGGTAGCCTGATGGCTCAATCGTAGGTGTAAATAAGCAAAACAATCAGTACCTGGTATCCGCTTGTCTCTTTGATGGCTGTGTTTGTCAAGCTGAGACGAGGGGAGAGACAAAGACGCCTCTTCCTCCCAATGCCATGGTCCATAGCCATTTCTTATCATTTTCACCACATCGGCTGGCATGTGAGCTATCTGTGGTTGCCAATGCATCTCTTTGGTTTTGTTTGATTTTCTTGTCTATTTACATTTCATTAAGCAGAGTTGTTTGGTGCTCACTAATGATAAAAAAAAAGTTATATTCCTATCAAGTTGCTCCCCTGAGGCTTTGGCGATATATATTGACTGGCAAATCATTAGCTGATGCTTTACAAAAGGTAATTTGTGACATGAAAATGGATTTCTAATAAGTATTTAGCAGAAATAGGATTTCTGGCAACGCACGAATGGCACTCGAGAAGTAATATCAAATGTTTCGCTGAAAGGCATTCGTAGTGAAAGTCATTAATTTTTCCTTGATTTAACGTTCCCCACCGGTAGGCCTATACATTCTGTCACTCCTATCTCCTTCTTTCCTTCGCTGTCTTTGTCTCGGCCGCCATCGTTGTCCTCAACCGCGGTGTCTTTTTAGTTAATGCTGCTCAAGGTTTCGTCATACAGTATATATATATATATATTATATATATTTTATGGCACAAGTGCAAAACATAAAGAGTGATTTGTGTTCTATTTTTTTTTTCTTTTACAGGAGAAAAAGAGCATTAAAAGTAAGCCATGGTCCAAACTCTTGATTCTTTTATTTTGAAATATATATGGGCAAAGGCATGCTTGGCTTGGTTTGCACTCACCCTCGCTTTTGCTTGATTTTTTTTTTGGTTTTCCATACATCAGGTCATGAATTAAATACATCTAACATAGCATCTCTATGACATTGGCACTCTTATTAACTCCATATTCAATCAGGGCTTCCTTCCTCACAGTTTTGGGTCTTAAATTGAGCCACTCAGCTTTTGTTTCGTTGTATTTTTGGATAATTATCTTTCCCATATTGCACTGAAACAGACTCTTGCACTGTCTGTCATTGACAGTAGGGTAATCTGTCAAACCATGTTGTCCTGGCGTAGCAATCGTAAGCACATAATTTGCTTTTCCACAATAATACAGTAGACGTAGTTAATCTGAGGCCAGTTCCCAGCTAGGTAATTGGTTAAGACCCCTATTAGTGAATTTAAGAGGATATCGGAGCGCTTTAGCCACACAAAGCTATTAAGCTACTTAGATCAGAATGTGATTGCCGTCTGTCAATCACCAGATAAGGAAAAACAGGGTGTTGTTGGTTCTCCCATCTCACAAACATACCACACACACACACGCACACACATAAGGCCTAATTGTGCATCTTAAATTTTAGAAACTGGAAAAAAACTGACCTCCTTCCCTACATCGCTGCTCCCGTCCTCCCTTCCCTTTCCCCTCTCAGCACAAACACGTTTTGAAGCATGACATTATTTCAACTCTGATTCACGCCACTTGTTTTTTTTAGTTTGAGGCTGTTGTTCGTATAGCCAGTGGAGTCTTCTTTTCATTGGTGTTTTTTCCGTTACCCTTTTCTGTCATGTTGTATATGCATGGAAACAAAATTTTATCCGTACAAGCTAAAATCCTCCTCACGAGTGATAAAATTCAGATTTTTTATTCTTTTATACCTTCTTCCATTAACATTTAGATGCGTTGATGACCTCATTAGGGAGAAAAAATACAAAATTCACGCATCTAATGAAGGGATTCATACTACCACCACACCTGTACCACACCAAAACACTAAGTGCTAGGAAATCTGTTAGTTTATCATTAAATAGCCCACTTTAAGTGAAACAAACAGGATTATTTACTTGTGTTTTTCTCCCATCTGCTCCTTCTAGACTCCCGGCCCTTGCCTGACGTAGCCATGACTGGCAAGTGCACCCGGGAATGCGACGAGTACGGCCACTCGGACTCCTGCTGGATGCCTGTGCGCACGTCGCCCGAGCGACGGCCATCCAAGTCCACCACCACCCCCCAACAACCAAAGCTTTCCACTTTCATGAGCGGCAGCGGCGGCGGCAGCAGCAGCAGCAGCGGCAGCAGCAGCGGCAGCAGCGGCGCCGAGCAGCCCGGCAGCCAAGAGACCCTCGCCATGGCCGCCATGGCCAACGGAGACCCCAACGCCGCTCACATGATGGGCGACCGCAATCGCAACCTGCTCAACAAGAAGATGGCTTCCTCCTCTTCCTCCTACGAGGCCTTTGGCTCGCCTTCCTACGGCTCGCCGGGAAGCGGGGAGGAGGCGCTGGGCCACCCGACCGAGGAGATCCCTTTGGCGCCCACTGGGGAGTACAAGCCCACATCCTGCGGTACTCTGACGCGGCGGGAGGTGTACCTGTGAGCGTATGGCATTCAAAACACAACACTAAAGTGTAGCTGTTTACCCACCACCGTTACAGCTCTAGAAGCTTTTTTAGCCGCCCTTGTTCCCGCAAGGTAGGACTAAACTTTCTCCAAAGACTTTTACGACAGCTCCTTAATGAAACGTGGATATATAAACACACATTTTTTTAAAGTGCTAATTTCCGGCCATGACCTGGAAGAAAAAGGAGGAGGAGGAGGAAGAACTGTTGAGGGGCATTGACGGGACTTGGGAACGAGGCTGCTCTTACTGGCGAGTCGGGCTCTTGGGACATGATCTGCTGCTTGACAGTCAACCTGTACAATAATCATTTTACATAATACAGTACATGCATGCATTACCCCCCCCCCCCCACACCAACACGTTCCCCCATGAAGGCCCCATTCCCTGAAGATGACACTGTACAAAAGAGACTATTTCTTTTTGTGTTTTTTTTCTAGAAACAAAAGCTGTACATGTGGACTATTTTGACTTCAAAGTGTGTCTGGTTATGCCTTTTTTTTATTTCAGAACACTGCTCTGGCCGTGATGTTCAGTGGCTGCAACAATATATTGGACATAATGGTCTTTTATTCAGACTGTACTGAGCTGTCTATGGATTCTGTTTGTGATAAAAAGTTGCTCAATGGCAGACCAAAACATAACCGTGTTTCAAATCTTATAAGGACGGGAAGCTTTAAAAACCCAGAAAACAACACTTGTGTCAGTCCTCTCTTGGAATGGACAGACATGGGAGCCAATGGGAATTTGCTGCAACAGTTTTCAGACTACAACGCCGCTGGTAATACGAACACAACGATGACTGATTCTACCAGTGTTGGCACGCTCTTCACATCTTCATTGTACATAAACATCGGACCACAGCAACGACGCTAACCGCTCTCATTTTCCCCTTTTTGTCTTGCTACCTTCCCTCAGTCTCTCGTTCTTTGTCTTCGATTGGCGAGGTTGAGACCAAAACCCCTCTTTTACGAGATGCAAAATTTTAGAGCCATGATCTATCGGCTGGAAAAAGCATGTGTGTACGTGGTCATGCCTATTCGGAAATCACCTCAGTGGGACGCTACTGTTTATATCGAGTTGTAAAACCCTGTTTTTTCGCAATCACATATGCAGACACATACACACACAAGCAGATGAATTTAACCGAGGCCAGTGGACTGAAAATCCTGGGTAAGCACAGCGTGGCATGCCGAGATTCAAATTACCAAGATGCAATTGAAATTATGTGTGTGTTTGGGCCCGATATGCAGTATATAGTGTGTGTTTGTAAGCTATATTTAGTGTATACTGTAGATGTACACCGATAATAGGCTTATGGGGGCGCAAACATGGCCGAGCTGATCCTGAAACAGCTGCAAGGACAGCTTTTTACTGTTATTTCTTTCTTGTTGTGTGATAGACTGAGCAATAAATATCATAATGTACACGTGACCAACGAGCATCAACTCCTTTTTCACTTCAAGGTGACATTAACCCAACACTTGGCTGTCCAAAAGTCCTTTTTTAGCACTAGTAGATGTCGCTTTCCATACAAATAGTACGCAGTGATGACATCTTTGAGCACGAATGTAAGAATCAGCTCAATGGAAGAACAATCAAAACGTCTCCGCATGAGGTTTTTTTGGGATTACAGGCTGAGAAAAAGATGGCGTTCAAAAGTGAAACCAAAGCTTCGCAAACAGGATGAAGCATTCCCCCATTACACACACACACACACACAAAAATAGCTTTTTTTTTTAGGAGAACTTTGCTTTAAGTACACATTACATGAAGGATTTTCTTTTCACATGAAGGATTGAGATGTCTCGACAAAACATCCCGACGCTTATAACGACCACTCACACACACAGACACATGACAATGTTGAGATGTTGTGCCTCCCCGTCTACAGTGATGTTCCTTTTTTTTCGCAGCTGCAGAGGCGCAAAATCTCATGACTGTAATAAAAAGCAAAAGAATATCAGATGCAATGGAACCTTTTTTGTATGTTAGCAAAAAACCCCTTTGGTTTGAACCCGGAGCTGCTTTTTTTCTGCATTCCGGCAATCTATAGTCTGTAAGTACTACTCGTTGGAAAGAAAGTGCTCCTATACTTATCAACTGTATACATAAATATTTACTTTTTACTTGCACGTTTAATGGGAACTTACTTCACTTACTGAGAAGGAAGGCGGAAAAAAAAACTGTAAAACAAAATGTACAAAAAAATGTGTTTCCCTGTAAACATGGAAATCCACCTTGTTGCTTGCTTTTGTTATACCTAAAGAAACATGTAGTACAACTTAGTACATCCGTTCAAACCACGCTGTTGTTTTTGATTTTTCTTCATCGTCTCTTTCATATGTTTAACTTTATACCACGAGATTTTGCGTTTTTTTTTTATATCTTCATCTTGTATTTTTTTACATTGTAATCCCGTACGTTTTATTTGTCACACTTTTAACAGTCAAAAGCCGTGAAAATGATCATGACAATGTACTATGTGTTTTTTCTTTATCCGGTGCCACTTTGTATATTTAGAGTGCTTCTGAAAAAAGTAAAAAAACAAAACAAAAAAAACACTAGAGTGAATGCAAATATGCAATTGTGCCTTTTTATACCAATTGGTATGATTAAATGTTGGTTTGGAATGGTGCATAAACAATTAACATGCTTACAGAAATAGATGGGGGTGGCATTTAAGAACGGACTGAAATACATTTGCATATCTTAGATGAAATCCCATGATGTCAAAGGCTTCTTGGAGGACAACCGGTCAAAATGTCAGTGTAGGTCTAATACTCAAATGGCTATTGTCCGCTGGGTTCAATTATCTTGTTCCATTCCTAGCATATAGTGCATTACCGAATGGGTACATTCAAAAGTTGCTTGTTGGTAGTAATAATAATGATATAATGGATTTTTTTTGTCGTGTTCCACTCATGTACATGTATGACATCAGAGGTCAAGTAACCTTTTTTGTGCATGAAACAAGCTCTAGGACTGAATATAGAAGCGTAGAAAGATGCAGGGGGGGTTAAAAACAGAAAAAAAAAATGCTTGGAGACATTTGACTGCTCGGAGTTGAGGGAGCCTGGAGATAAAAATGCTAATGTGACGGTTTACTAGGAGGAGTGGAAGTGGAGGAGGGGGTGAAAAAAGCTGCAGGGGAGAGTAGCTGACAGAACACACACCTCGGGATGCGCCGAGCGAAACACAACGCCCGTGCGCGGATTTACAGTGTATGCATATCAGTAGGTGATGAAACCCTGTCCTACAAATAAGCGCGGTATGATGTTTGCTGTGATACCGCGAGGTGATGCTTTGAATTCTACATCAGATGGAAACAAAGACGCTGTAGTGTGAACCTCAGACAAAAAAAAAAAGAGTAGACATGAAAGGAAAAAAATGCGGCAACTACACTGAATACTCTTTTCTGAGTTTCTTTTTTTCTGATACTCACTGAGGTGTTACAGAATTTTTTTTTCTTCTTAAGATTCGACAGAGAACAGGAAGTACCTGCCATCGAAAATGTTTGTATCTCGCCGCCCGAGGTGTGTGTTCAAGTCTGCGCTCTCTCTCTTCTACTCGTATAGCCTTCACAAGTGTGTAATGAGATTTGTAATATTAACCATTACTATTTGTCCTGCGACTTGGATGTTGATATAGAAATTGAGGAACAAAAATTTATCATCGTTTTAATATGAGTCACTATGCACGCAGCTTAGCTGAACATGGCAAAGTGTATTGAACGCAAGTCCACTTCTATTTATGAGATATTTTACATAATTTAATTTGCTTTTGTACAGGTTTGTGTAAATAAATTGCTTGTCATTTTTGTCTCTGCAGAAATTAAAATATAACATGGTAAAACAAGTCTATTGGGTTCCGTTGTTTTTTTTTTTATGTGTATGTTTGTATTTTTCAATAAATAATATTAATTTAAGAGCCCTTAATTGGTCTAAAGGGCAACAACATAATAATCTTTTCAAAACAGCAATGCAAACTAGTCACTGGTGGTAATTACCACTCATCTTACTGAACTGCAACATTAAAGGAACAGTGTGTAACATTTAGGGGGATCTATTGGCAAAAATGGAATGTAATATTAATAAGTATGTTTTCTTTAGTGTATAATCAACTAAAAATATGAATCATTTTGTTTCCGTTACTTTAGAATGAGCCGTTTATATCAACATACAAAGCGGGTCTTCTTCACATAGCCCAGAACGGACAAACCAAACACTAACTCTAGATAGGGCTGTTCACGTTTTCGGCCATCGCAGTTCTCCTACACGTTTGGCACACGGGAGAAATTTCAGTTGGTTGCAACCTCACCGCTAGATGCTGCCAGATCCTACACACTGCACCTTTAACTGGACAGTTCCTATAGTCTAAAAAAAGGGTTCTTATTATAGGCTATTGTTGGTAAACAGTGTATTGTGTATGTATCCAGCCACTTACATGCAACATTGATTTCAGTATGTTAACCAAACCATGTAATAATGTAGTTCCAAAACTAAATATCCAACATTAAGTATAGTAATTATATTCTAGTTTATAAATCTACATTCTCCTACTACTAACAAACTATTATTTAAAGTTGTATTAATCTATTTTTCGGCCACTTTGGGCAAATTCTCGCTTTATTTGGTAGTTATGGCTAATGTGTTATTAATTAATTATTGGCCCCTTCTGAGGCTATCAAAAAGATGATGCTCCAATGGTACCGCACATTTGGATAGTGCAGTTTAGTCTACATGGTGATTTATTCATGCACACTAAGGAGATTGAAAGCACATGAGTTATTTAACATTTTTTCATTAATAGTATTATCAATAGGCTGATATTTATTAACCTGATGCGCCAGATGATTTGTTACACGGAACCATTTGAGAAGCCGTTATTAGAAATCGTTGGGAACGATCAGGCCTTTTAAAAAATTACTTGGCAGGTGATTGGATGAACCATCTGTCAATCAAACTCTTGCCGAAGCAAGTCGGGAGAAGAGCGAAAGCATCTTTTCCATAGAGAAAAGCCATCCGTGCCGTTCTTTTACTTTTCTTTCAATTAAAGAATACTCTCCGGTTCTGATATATCTGATGCTATATTGCAGCATCTACGCTAACCTCTTCAGGAGGATTTACTGTTTCATGTGTTGGACTAATTAAAATAAAATGAACGGTGTTTAATGATATAAACTGGTCATCATACCCTTCTTAGAAGAATATTTATGGAATTAAGTCCACATTAATGTGGAACAACCATGTCCAACACTTAATCAAAAAGTATTTTTCTTCTATGGCAGTTGTATGTGGATGTATACATACTGACATACATGAACGTATTCACATGTTTTTGAGTGTGTCTCCTGTCTTGCCTATATGTCTGGGTGATGTATGAGGCGATTACAGTCTAGGTGATTAGAGATCCATTCCCATACGCTCTGATTAACAGCAAGCCGCAGCCTCTCCAGTACCCTCAAACCGCTAATGGTGTCTTAATAGAAAACGACAATGTACTGTAAAATTACATCTCCAGAGTTCAATAATTTGGAGAAAGTTTTTCCTCAAATAACTGTCACGGGGATATTAGAGGACGTAGGGTAAGAAAACAACGGGAGAGAAACACTGTTTTCCCACAAGGCCCGGGAAGTTTTGTTTATGTGCGATTTCAATTGGAAATTCAAAAGTGTGACTGTTTCCTTTCTGCATGCACGTCTTCAAAAGATGCCACTTCCAAGAAATACTAGGTTTGAATCATGTTGATATGCAAATCTCGCTCATTTTCTTGTCCTCTCTGAAGCATTTTGAATTGCCTGGCATGGAATAATCAGCGGATAGTATTAATTTTTCTGTTGAGAAAGGGGGAAATTAAGACAAATTAGAATGAATATGAATGTAATTAATGTTTAGGCGATGCATACCAATGAATTGATTTTTTTTTTTATGAATAATACAGTGACTGAATACTATGAATTTCATAAATAAGATTAGGAAGCTGTTGTGCGGAAATTACTGCTGTTGGGGCATTGATACAACTGGATAGTAAAGGGCATTTGCCAATAATTATGCTGTTCTCATATACTATTTGTAGTTATACCTACAAAAAGTAATGCACTGTTATTTGTAAACAGTATATCTCACAAAATCAATTCATATGTAATATACGTAATTGTGGACCAGGAAGTATAAAGGGTGACAAACGCCATTTCGGGAGGAGGTCGATGTGGATGGAGGGGTCAAAAATACTAGGTTTCACCGAGGTGACCGGTGTTCATACCCCATGTGAAACCACCGTGTCAACATTGATTTATTTGTCACGTAACTTCTATACTTAAGTTACGCCACTTCGGATAATATTTTAACCCAAACCACAATCTTTTCCTAAATTTAACGAAGTTGTTTGTATCACGTTACTTCTGCACTTAAGTTACTACCACCACTTATATAATATTATTATATTATCGGATAATATTTTAACCCAAAACATGATTTTTCCCTAAACCTAACTAGGTAGTTTTGGTCACGTAACTTCCATACTTAAGTTACCCCACTTCTGGTGTTATTTTAACCCAAAACACAATCTTTTCCTAAACCTAACGAAGTAGGTTTATTGCCTTAAGCTAACCAATACAGCCTTTTCCTAAACCTAAGATGTTTTGTTGCCCTAACCGAACCAATACGGTCTTTTCCTAAACCTAAGATGTTTTGTTGCCCTAACCTACCCAATACGTTCTTTCTTAAACCTAAGTTGTTTTGTTGCCTAAACCTAAACAAGTAGTTTTGCTGCCTAAACCTAACCAAGTTGTTTCCTGGTTAAGGCAGTTTATTTTGAAAAGACTGGAGCGGAAATTGACACGTGCGTCACGTTTTGCTGGACATTTGTAGGAAAATGCCATGAAAAAATTAATAATAACTTTTCATGAGATATCATACGAAACGTTGAAGTGTATGAGAATATGTTGCAATAATACAATTTTATGAACAAATGATTGTCTCTTAAAAAGGTACACACACCCATTTCTGCCTTTATTTACTACAAATATGGAAAGAGTTCTTATCAGGTCAGGTTACCATCAAGTTGAAGTTTTTTTTTTATGATTGTATCACCACAAAATGCTGGTTCAGAGGTTCATAAGCACCTACTTTTTCATTGGCAGCAACAAAACACCCTCTCGCAGCTATCTCACCAGCAATCATAGCTGACATTGCCCTATTATAAACTGTCTCCATGCAAAGTTGCAGATAGGCTCCCACACATAAAAGAAAACAGTCTGGCCATGCACTGACCTCCCACACAGACTTCACTGTGAGAATACGAGCCCTAACGGAGGCGTAGGTGAAGCCTTGATAATAATCGCGCATTCACCTGAATCAAAGGTGCATTCCGCAGTGGTGTCGTGTTCAACCGGCCTATGAGGTTAGATAAGTGCGGTGTCGAACAGACAGGCAGATAAAACTGCAGGCACAGGAGGAGAGGGAAGTGGAACAGCCTCAGTATGCTACAGGGCTCTTTGAGAGATATCAAAGTTACTATTCCCCAAGCTCAAATATGTAAAGCTAATTAATGAAATCATTGATCACTTCTCCAACATCAAACATGAGGTATGCCATTTTAATGTGAATTCCATTCCCGTTTATGCCCACTGGTGCGAAATAACGACTCAAAATCACATCAGTGAGGGGAATTTGACCATAAACCTTAGAGGAAGCTATTTGATATCCACAATTTATGACTTTTTTATTGTCTTTAGATTTTATTTTTCTAGCGCAACCGCGGGGAAGTGGCATCCGAGGAATAGCAGTTAGGGCTTTGTTAAATTGATTTCTATTTCATATTTATTTTACGAATGTGCTGAGGGATTGAGGGCTAACTTTTTTTTATGTGTTGTGGATGGAACAAATAAACAAGTTCATAAGGAAACTCCGGCAATAACTTTGATTTAATTGCGATCACATAAATTCTATCAGCGTTTATCTTGCCGGCGATCACACCCCTGGGGATGATGGCATTACGGTTAATTTCATTGCTTTCACAGCGGAGATGGACACACACAGGAAACGCAGTCACCACCTAACCCTGTGATCACACTTGATCCATTAAAGCCAGTGTTTATTTGGTGGAAATTCATTAATTTGAGTGAATTGATGTTATTTGGAATATGGCGGGCTTCTTCTTATTGTCTGAATAATTCTGCCCACAAAGGCAGTACAGAATAGTGGAAGAAAAAGGATGTTAAAGTTTTTTGTGCCGGACCGCAAACTGTTAAACCAATAGAAAGGTTGTGATGCTTTCATTTTATGTCTGATTATTTTACCCCAAAAATCGATGCCACATAACCCACACAATACAATAAAAAATGCAGACACTGCACTTTTTCTTTAGATAATCTCCAAGAAATGTGTTGTCTCAGCTTTCTTATCAATTTTAACTAGTTTAAGAAAATGTACTTTTGTTGTTTGGTTATTATTTACAGTGCATAGCTAGGAATCAAGTGTTGCTGTGTCTCTATCTGTTCAAGTACTATTAGTAGTATAGTTCAATCAATATAATACATGACTTTACAATTTAACACATTTAAGTATGTGATATAAAGTTATCTTAACCACAACAAATCCAATGTGATGTCATGGAAAGGCGTATAAATAGCTCACCACTTTTAAGGACATTTTGGTCATGTCTACGCATTTTAGGCTTTTCATGTAACACCCAACACACGATTGCAGTTTTAAACACGTGGTTAACGTTGTGAATTCAAACAAAACTACTTGGTTATGTTTACTCAACAAAACTACGCAACAAAACGTCTTGGTTATGTTTAGGCGACAAAACTACTTTTTAGTAGTAGTAGTAATTTAGGAAATAAATTGACATGTTATTATACGCCGTTTGGTGATACCAGGCTGCTACTACACATGAATTTCACTATAGAGTCAAAAAATTAGTTGGCAGCTACTGAGATCTGCTAAGCTAGCTCCCTTTAGCAAGACTTTAGCTACTTTTCTTCTGGTCCATCACAAATTGATTTAGCTGCTGCCTTATTTAATTATGTGGAGTAACAAAAAGACTAACTAAAATGTAATTTAATCAAAATGGATATTTTTTTTACTTACAGATAACAACAATTAACTTGCTGCAACTATCTCACAAGCTATAGGTTTCACTTGATACAGCCCTGCTACTTTAGCTGTCTAGTTAGCTGTATTTCTATGGCAGTGAGTGCACCCTGTTGAGGAAAGTAACTAAGTACATTTACTCAAGTACAGCATGTTAGTATAATTTTGATGTACTTGTACTTTGAGTAGGATTTTCTGCTACTTTATAATTCTATTCCACTACATTTCAGGGGCTAATATTGTACTCCTATTTTACTCCACTATATCCACTATTTGATAATCTAGTTGCTAATTATTTTGCAGATTCAGATTAATAATACAAGCAATAATCAACAAATAATGATGATGTTGTATTATAATAGGTTAATACAAAATACAGCAAGACAAGGCTTTAAGATTTTGGCTTTGTTTTTACGCCTGTCTTGTAGTTAGCCTACTGCAAGTATAAAATTATTATACATTTATATTTAACATTACACATTTCTATGATATAATATTTTTATATAGTAAAACAGAAAGTCAGATATGGGTTAGAACTCAATTTTGACCAAGTAAAGTTGCTGCATTTTGCTACTATCCTTGCACAAAACCTCCAGTAACATACATGCACTGTGGATAAGAGAAATTGCAGCATGAGCATATCTCAGCAGTTTTTTAGTTCCATCATTCATTGTTTTTTGCTCTCGTCCCTCCAGTTGTGAACATGACGAACTGTTTTCACCTGCAAAACAAGGACACGAAGAAGGCAGCGACTGGACTGGCAGAGAGGAGGTATGAGTGATATCTTTCCAGTGTGTTGCGGGTCAGTAGTCATTACCCACAAGACACTCCGTGACCTCTGCTGTCACATGATAGATTTCCCACAATGACCTGCAAGCCACGACGTATTCTCCGTTCACGTGATCTCCCACCAAAAGATGAGGTGTGAGTTCTATAGCTACTTGTTGCAAAGGCCAAAACATCTGCAATGGAACAGGCAAATGTACTCCCATTAATCACACATCAGTTGTGAGTTGAATGCACACAAATTTATATGTGCTAGATTTATGTGGCAGAAGCAATTTGACAAAAATCCATACAAGCCTTAGTAGTCGGAGCCGGGTCGTGATTAATGAAAACTACTTACATAAGAGAAAGTGAGCGGGTGAGAAGAAAAGGGGAGACAGAGCTGCAGGAGGCAGAGAAATGACAAATAGATGGAAGTAGACTGTGGGGGAAAGGGATTGAGAAAAGGGCGACTGCTTGATTGACTATGCGACACCCCCCCGCCCACTGACACCTCACATCCACACTTTATGTTCTAAAAAGTAAGCCTCGACAAATGACGAATACATTTATTCCTACTTCAAAATTCATTTACTTCTGGGAAGTTGTGGAAAAGAAAATTCATCATTAGAAAACCCAATTTACACCCAAAGACAAAAAAACTTGAATATTTGTCTTTACTTTTATTCCAGTCTGTTCCCAACATCTCCTTTCCTGGGTTTTTTTCTCCTTTCTTTGTTTTATTTATTTATTTTTTTCTATTTGTTTGCATGTTTTATTTTGCTTAGTACTTTTTTTGTCTTCTTTTTCACAGTATTTTTGTTAATTTATTATGAAAAAATATATGAAAGTGTAATGATGTGAAGGGTTAATGGTGTAAATAACAGAATGATTTTGGAAATATTCTCAATAAAATCTATTAGTGCAAAAAAATGCTTGAATGTGAATGATTATATGAAAACCTTTTGAGGATGCTGGTCCCTCTGAAAAGTTATTTCTGTAAAACAAAATGTAAAATATTAATTCAAGGATACTGAATTGGTAGGTTGTCCAATCTGAAGGGTCAGACCCGAATAGAGTAGTGGTGAAGAGCTTTTCAATCCCGACTGTCGCATTGAAATGATTGGCAGTGAAAACGGATTCTAATTATGCAGGTGCCAAATAAATGCTTTTTTCACAAAAAACATTACCTTTTTGCAGACTGTACTTTTTCTATAAAAGATTATCTGAGAGCTTAATTTGATTTATTTCATGTTTGCATTTTGAAACAGAACCATAGATTGTATATAAGAATTGGACATAGTCACCCATTGGCCCGAAAACACGGACAACACCCAGTCCGGACAATGCCGTGGTAGCGAACTGTCAATCACAAGGTAACCCAACCCTAAAGCATCCCCTGATTTATGGTCTATTTGACTCTAAATGGGACCATAATTTACTAAATGAACATCATGCTGCATTAAAGAAGACTTGAAACTTGCGATTGAGACCATAAACTCATATTTACAATGTTTACTGAGGTAATAAATCAAGTGTGAAGTAGGGTCATTTTCTCATAGAGTTCTATACAATCAGACTTCTTTTTGCAACCAGAGGAGTCGCCCCCTGCTGGCTATTAGAAAGAATGCAAGTTTAAGGCACTTCTGCATTGGCTTCACTTTTCTGAACAGGAAGTTGCCACCTGAATATAACTCTTCAACCAAACTGACCAACTGTCAGTGGTGAAATAGTGTAAACATTGCTCTATAGCGCTACGAGAAGCCAAATATTTCACTGGGTAACTTTTTGGTTGACTGACTTGAAGCCTGTTTTGTTGTCCTTCTACATTGCACACTCTTGAGTGATACGTTGTGCTGATCAACTCAGTGATTTCTCCACACACAAACAAACCATAGCTACGCTTATTGCTGAGGTTAAGACAGTTATATAAACTGAGCCCAATCAATATATTCATGAATTTGGCAAGAAGCCACACACCACTCCAACTGTCCATCCACATTTAAAGCAATAGCGATTTAACAGAAATTTGGTCAAATAAAAAGCAAATCGAAGCACGTTTCCATCAACTACTGTCACCTTTCTTGTTTATGTGTGATGCTGATTTTTGTCTCTCTGCTGGAACAGAAGAGTCCGTGGACTTTAAAGTCTGATGCTTCATATATGTCATGATCTATCCGCATAGTATAAAGCATTGCACTTTGTTGCATTTTGCTTTTATCGACTTTTTCCTGTCAGCCAAGCATAAAAATCTTTTTGTAATATTTTTTCTTTCATTTACGGCACCTCCACTCAGGTTTTGTTCAAGCACAAATTGAATATGCTCATAAAAATGGGTGTATGAAAACGAGGTCTTGTTCTCAACAGAATAGGGGCCATAATGTCATTTTTTTTTAAAAGCCAGAAATCTTAGCCAAAAAAAAAAATCAGTAGTATTCATAGCTTTAGCAACACTCTGCAGATGAGTCAGGGCTGTGAGTTAATATTTCTCAGAGGCAGCAGTGGAACTCCAGTTGAATTTTTTGCATAAACTGAAATGCTTCCAATGTCCATATTTGACAATATATTTATATTGTTTTAAAAAAAGCTATTGCTACACTGTACATGGCCATTCAGGCTGTTCTCATACACCATTCATAGCCATACCTAAAAAAAAAGTAATGCACTGTATATATCCCACTAAAACATTCATATGTAATCCACGTAATTGTCAATCAGAAAGTAGAAAGAGCGATAAAAGCTGCGTAGGGAGGCGGTTGGAGTGGATGGGTGAAAACACTGGACTTTCATCAGGTACTAAAGTTATGCCACTTTCTGAGTTATTTTAACCCAAACCAAAATCTTTTCCTAAACATAGCCAAATAGTTTTGGTTGCTTAAATCTAACCAAGTTGTTTCCTATGAAGATGGAAGTTTATTTTGAAAAACTGTATGCATGTAACAAGCGGAAATTGAAACATGTTGCTGCAGATATTAGTAAGAAAAAGCCCAGAAAAAATGTGGAATAACTAAGATATCATACGAACCAAGGATATATATTGGGCCATTTTGTACTATCAAACAGTAAAAAATAGTTTTTACACTGTTGTAATATTTAATGTTCCTTCCTACAGGTCGCAATTTTATCTTTTGTTCTGATCAGTCATGTGAAGAACCACACTTGCTCTTCATTTGTATGAACAATCGGAGCATGAAAAAGACCTTTTAGTCAGATGGCATTAATAATACATGCTTACAATACTCAGGCTTTCAGAACGATCAAAAACCGGTGCTCATTAGTTTGGGGGAAAGGCCACCGCATAGAATTTCTCACTTATGGAAAGCCATTGTGAGGAGGAGGATCATCTTTTGACATATGAATCATGGTGATATCATGCAAAAGTAGCCTGGTTGGTAATGTTTCGCAGCGGGAGTCGTGGTCTCATCTTTGCCCACATCTGCTGCGATGCATTTATGTTTAGGATTCACATGCCATTGTGTACGGTAGATCCTCTTTAACCACAGCTAGATTTGACTACTGTACATTTAGCCGTCGCCTACAGTCTGACAGTGATTTAAGCTGTCAAGCTGCTGAGACAATATTCACATCTGGCCTTTTCCCCCCCTTAACTACTCTTTGTTTTGTGCTCCCTCCTTCTTTTCTCCTGTTCCCTCACTGTGGGATTATCATGCATTTTCTACACACGCTCTATTTTTTTTGCATTAAGCAACGCTAGAAAGAAAAGAGGGAGTGAGAGAGGAAAAGAAAAGAAAAAAAGAGGGAAAAAGGCGCGTGGAGGGAGAGTTGGTTTTGCTCCTCGCCTCATGCTGTTAACATGCACAGGGCACCAAGCCATGAAAATGCAACGGATTTCCTTTTCTAAGAGAGTGATCTCAGTGATCTCATTATTTCCCATGTGGATGAATGTATAATATACGGAGCAGCTGTGTGTGAGGGCCAGAACACACACATAGCAAGTGCTTGTGTGTGTCTAAAGAGCCCCCTAGCTCAAAAATTAACCCTTTTCTCAAGCTGTGTTTGTTGTGTCTGTTTCTCTCTCTCGAAGACAACACACTTTCCAATGCCAGATCATATATAGGGTTTGACTCAGCAGTGATTGTATTGACCTTACAGTGTAGGTGTGTGTCACGGCGAGCGTGTGTGTGTGTGTGTGTGTGTTGAATCCCTGACTCACCCCGTGGCTCAAGGCCAGAGTGCAGCACAGCTATATTCCATTTTGACACTTTGATAGACACCAAGCCATTTCCATCCCACTGTGCCCCGCCAGCTCTGCCACTCCGCTGTACTTCTCATTACTGTTACACCAAAGGAAATCTCCAAGTAGGCATAAGGATTGTGGAAATGAGATGTACAGTAGAGGAGGAGAGCTATTCCCAAAAAGCTACGCCGCATGTGGCCTTTTTTTTTAATCATTAGTCAGCTGTGTGTCCAACATCAAAAATACACCCAGATATCTTCCAGGAACACTTGTACAAAGCCAAAAAGAAACGCATCAATCATAGCTGTGAAAAACAGTCGCACCACAAGGCCCGTTTAGCTTGGCTTTCAATTCTATAACATGATCTTCATCAACAGAAGTAGAAATTTGAATAACTACAATTAAATGACAAATGGGCAAACTAAATATGCTGAGGACGATTGTCTTGAAATTGAATTGACTGAAAGATCCAGAGCAGCTACTAAATAAATGGTGCACCCATTTTGCAAAAGAAAAAAGCAAACTGCTTTAACAGCAAACTTTTATCCTTATTAAGGGTGTTTTTATACCTCCGCATTGGCGATGGCGATGGCTATGGCCGGATGTATTATGTTTTCAGATTGTCCGTCCATCCCATTCTCGTGAGCGCAATATTTCAGGAATGTCTTCTGGAATTTCTTAAAATTTGGCACAAATGTCCAATTAATTAGATTTAAGAGGCCAAAGGTCATGGTCACTGTAACCTCGATCGCTGGGTCGCTCAGTGGATCGCTTGCTCGACCAATCGGTCAATAGCTCTATCCAGTCGGTTGCTTGCTTGACCCAGTGGGTCGCTATACTCTACGCAGTTGGACACTCGCTCTGTCAATTCAGTCGCTATACTCGACCCATTCGGTGGCTATACTCAACCCAGTCGGTCGCTCGCTCTATCCAGTCAGTCGTTATATTCAACCAAGTCGCTCGCTATGTTCGATTCAGTCAGTCACTATACTCTACGCAGTCTGCCACTATTCTCGGCTCAGTCGGTCGCTATACTCGACTCAGTCGGTCGCTATACTCAACCCGGTTGGTCGCTATACTGTACAAGGACTACCGACCCTGGGGTCCCAAGAAAAAACTACTGTAAGAACTAACCATCACAGCAAAATGTTAACTTATCTCTTCTAAAAACATTATTAATTACGTAATGAAGTCATCTGAAGAAAAAAACGGATTATTATTATTTCAGGAAAGTTACAGTTAATTTACATATAGTGTGAAATGAAAATAGACAGAGCTCTGACAGAAATCTGTCTGCTGCATCTGTCCCTCAAAATGACTGACAGAGTGCCCATATCCCCCTGATAGTGTGTGATATGTGATATTGCATTTTATCTATCTATTTTATTTTGTCTATTTAAACTGCATTGGCTACAATTGGGTGCTTTTGACTGGGGTCCCCCAGGAACCCCAATACATTGGTCTTTTTCAAAAAGCATTAATTAAAACGGAAACAGAAAACAATGATATGAAGTCATTAGGAACAAATTGATTGACAAAGTCATGAAGAATTGTGATGATAGAATAAAGCAGTCGGACGCTCTCAACCCAATGGGTCGTTATACTAAACCCATTCGGTCGCTCGCTCTATCCAGTCGATTACTATACTCCACCCAATTGGTCACTTGCTTGACCCAGTGGGTCGCTACGCTGGGTCCCACCCTAACATATGCCAACAGGGAAGTCAGGGAGATGCCAGTCAAGCCAAGTTTGTACACGCCCAAACCGCCCTGAGAAAAGGTCTAATTAGTTCACATAAGACTGTCAGGGTCTTTGTGCATCATTCATCGTTATAAAACAGAAACATAAAGAAAACTGCAACGAGTTGCATAACAATGAAAAGGACTTTTTTTTTCTTTTCGCAGAAATTATTCCATAATGGCCTCAGCTGGGAGCCAAATTATTCTTAAGAACACATTTGGTCAAAACATCATTTCCATTCCGTCTGTGTGCATTTCCATCAACAATTCTGACTTCTTTTTATTGCACATCCAGTCCACGTCGCTAAATTCATGCCCACGTCTACAGAGTCTGACAGGAACATGTGTACATACATAAACTAATGCACTCCCTCTAAACCATTCAACTATTGATCCTCTCAGTGATCCCTTAAACCAACCGCTGGTCCAACACGCTGCTGTCTATTTACATATCTCATTTGCATACCAAAGTAACACAGCCTGTGACACTTGCTCATGAATAATTCACCGGAGGTGTATTTACATAAGGTACAAAGCCGAGCCTCAACCTGAAAATCTCCACAGGCGTGGGAGCGGCGTCGGGATGGGACTTTTTCGATGACTTTTGCATCAAGCGCTCTGTCTGTCTGCTCGTCCTCCCCCCCACCCCCACCGCACTAATTAATTAGCTAATTTCAGCCTCTGCCGAGATCAATGGATTTGGCTATCCGTGCTGGCTAATACAATCCACCGAATGAGGGTTGTGAGAAGAGACGGAGATCTGCAGGCTAATTCTCCAGGGAGAGTGGCCTCTCGCTTGCTTCTTATTTTGCTCCGTGCATCCCTGCTATATAGTCAAACACTAGCAAACAAAATACTCCTGTGATGTATAGAAAATATCTGTTTATGCATGCATTATTCTGACAAGGCCAGCGCTTTGTCTTTGATGTTTTATACTAGATAGGGTTCCTTGTATGCACAATTTGCATGCATGTTTCTGCATAATTGTCCCACATATCTGATTGTGGTAAGACATTGCAAAGTTGTGTTGGGTGGGTGGGTGGGGGGGGGGGGGGATGCAATCAGTCAAGCATGTACATTACAGTACCCATATGCATGTTTTATTTACTCATTTGCATGAGTATGATGGTTCTGTGCATAGGGGTGGCTTGCTTGCTTGTTGTAGAATTTAGGTTAGAAGCTGTGTATGAGAAGAAAAGCATGAGAAGGATATCGATATTTGCATGTGCTACATCAAAGGGGTGTTTCGTATGTGACGACGGCTCGGCTGCTTGTTTTTTTGATTGATGCATTGGGGTTGCGGGACTTTAGGAATGTGATGCCGTGCATGCTCATTTTCTAGATCGTGAACTCAAATTGACTCTTGTGACGCGGCGGTTAAAGCAGCGGTGGGTAGAATTGGAGCAAATGTGATTTAAAAAAAGTTATTTTTATGAAAAAACGGTCACTATATCCTGACAGTATAGTGCATGAGACAGGTAATCTGAAAGAAATCATGTTCCTCTGTGTCCTCCAGTGCTCCGAATGGCATCTGCAAGATTTCACAGACCGGAGGAAAATGCCCAATCAGAGCCGAGCTAGGGGCCTTGCCGTCTCTAAGCAGCTGTCAATCACTCGTGAACTCTGATCAAACGGTCAAACTAGGCAGCGCTGATACTGTAATGCCTATTACTTGCATAAAATGTCATCTTGTAGTGTGCTTGTAGTGATTGACAGCAGCCTCCGTTGAATGAACAGCCAATAGGAACGCTCTCTGAAAGGACCTGCGATTGGTCTCCTGTCATGGGCTGTATTTTTAAGAAAAATGAAAACAGAGCCATGAGGAGGCGCAGAAGTATCTCTCAGAGCACTTCAATTACAATATGCTGAAAGGTTATTATGGAATTTTTTGCCCAATGATGCCAAAAACATTCTGCCTACTGCAGGTTTAATCTAAGTTAGGATGCAAGAGCATCTTTTTCTCCCCTAGATATGGCTTTGCATCCTATCTCCGTCCTCCTCACACACACATACACAACCCAAGTGTGAGCCGTGCGGTCCCTATGGCCACCTTGTTTACTTCCTGTCTCTCCCTCTCTTGCTGCACCCAACGGGGATGAGAGAGAGAGCGGTAAGCGGGGGCTACAGTGTGCCTCCCACGAGAGGCCATGTGTCTGGACCCTTCGTTTAAACCTCTGCCGGCTGCTTTTCCTTCCCTCAAGGAGAAAATATGCCTGCGCCGTTCAGGAGCTGCAGTTAATTAGCCCATTGCACACACACACAAACAAAATGCCCACGACGTGCATGCAAATTCATTCTTGCATGTATGGTAATGCGACACACACACACACATACATACACGCGATAAATCCACATGGATTTGATGACGCTAAGCAGCAGAGAAACCCCGGGGAGCAGCCTGTCTTGACAAAACAAAACAGATGTTTATGTGCACAATGTCACCCTAATGTCAGCAGCCGCGTTTCGCCATCCTCTTTATTAACTGCGCGGTTCTTCAATTTCTGTTTTGATTTAACGTTTCTATATCTCTGTGTGCGATTGGGGGGCATGTGTGATGAAAATGTGCGATAAAAACCACCTGTGTCACCGCTGGGATGTTCAGGATTTATGCTGTCATGTTTCATCATCTATTTCAAATTCCTGTTCATCTGCTACTCCGTCAACAACCACTGCCAGTGTGCCCTTGAGCAAGACCTTTAACCCCCCTCTGCTGTATGATTAGTAGGGAGTTTGAGTGAGTGTATGGATGGTACTGGATGAATTTGAAGCATATAGCAGTGCTGGGTAAAAAAAAGAAGATCTAACTCAGTAGAGCTTTCCGGTATAAATAACAGAGTGCTTTCTAAAGGATTCGGAGGAGGGCTCGGGTGAGGGTGGTATTTTATGGTATGCATGATTGGGGTGAGTGAGGCTGCGTTGACTTAACTGCGAGCAGGTAATACCAAAGTGCTGTGGTAGCGCTGGTAATAGCTGAGGAAAAAAAATATTTAATTCATGTGTCGATTTTTGCAACTGAGAAAATCGCCAGGCTCTCCTTCTAGTATTTGAAGTGTGACTGCCGTATTACTAAGGCAATACACTGTGTTCCCCTCATGCACGGAGAATCCAGTGTGCGTGTGTGTGTGTGTGTTGATCAAGCCCATTGCCCAAGGCCGTATGTTTCATTTAAACATTGAGGGGGGGGGGCACATATATCACATAAATTTGAGCCTCAAACACTTAATTTCCTGCATTCTGGGGAATTTTTCTGCACCAATTTCTGCCATTTCTGCATACATTTTTCGGGTGGAAATATCTTTAATAATGTAAATAAAGAAATATATTTCAAGAAATTTCAAGAAAACAACTACCTGCCCTATAATCTGCTGTGCATTATCGTATTGCTCTGCTGATAAGGTAGTATCTCCTTCAGACCGTCTGACAGACACAGAACCCCTTTTGGGACTCTGCATGAGGCAAAATTTAGAGAAGTGGCTGTGCGCTGCTCTTGATTGATGGTGGAACAACTAACTAACAACCGCAACTAACTGAAAACGCTTCTGATCAGGGATAAATCTCATCATTGAGTGGCTCGTTGGCCATGGTGTAGGGAAACGGTTCCAAACAAAGCAAAGCTGTCTCAAAGCGAGTGATACAGAGCTACCAGTCAGAGGAAAGACACCACACTGCAGTCCAATTTGCAACAACAAAATGTTCATACTTAACGTATCTGCAAAAACTGAAGCAGTTGCTTATTCGCGCATCCAGCATTTACGGAGCAACATTAGGATTCATTTGGAGTCATGTTTGTGGCTTCCTGGCGAGTGTAAGGCCAATATTCACTGCGTTGTTGCTCCGTTTTTGGTCTCCACCAACTCCTGAATGAAATATCTGGGTCTTTAGTGGCTAAATGCTCGGCTATGTTCACCAGCTAGTCGCTTATTATATCTGTCTGCTGTTTGGCGTTGAGCATGTATGGCGTTCAGTGGTTTTTTTAGGGCTTTTACGCTGAAAAAGGCTGCCAACTGTGACCGAGAAAAGCGGAGAGAGTGAAGCGAAACAGTAAAGTTGCAGGCCGGCATTGAGCTGAAACTCGCTACAGAGATCTGTAAAGCCGATTCAGGTGATTATACTCTGTAGGTTCATCAGTCCCAGCGACTCTTTTCACTTTGTCACATTGTAATTTGATACATTTGATTGAGTGTGTTTACATTCTCAATATTTAACCATAATCTTTCTCTAACTCCAGGTCTCCGGTGTCCAATTTTTATGCTTTTGGACTGCAAAAAAACATTCCCAGTGAACATAATTCAGGCAGCGGTTATGTTTCCTCTAAAGCTTGCGTGGTAAAATCATCTAGTAGTATATGAATAGCATTTTTAGGAGACAGGGTTGCAAACGTCCAAATTGGATGTAACTCCCAGTGACGCTGTCCTGGTTTTGCTCAAGACAAAAAAAAGTGCCCTTCACTTGGAGTTGAACTTGCAACCCTGTGGACATCCTCATCGTCTGTCAGCCCCGCTGCCTCCTCTGTGCATAAAACTCTCAGTCCTTCACTGTCATTTTATTGAGTCAGCTGACTTACTGCGGCAGCATTACTTCGGTACGGGTAACTTGTTTACCCGTGGAAGTGATAGCAGCCCGTGCGATGCCTCCGCCCTGGCACATGAGATTAGTGTCTGCTCTCGCTGCTGCCACGCCAATCAGCTCAGCGGAGACGGAGGGATGGCAGCCCACCAACTGAACACACATGCAAACACCACACACACACACAGAGCCACCACTCCCCTCTGAGGAGCCAGATGATGGCACAGGGCTGGAGCGCTGGTGACAGTTTTTTTCATGCGAGTCAACACGAGGAATACAATGGAGTGTGTTTAGCCGGAGGGTTGAGGAGACAGACGCAGGGGGGGGAGTGAGTGGGAGAAAGTTAGAGAGATGTATTGTACACACTGCAGATGTCTACTCTACCAATCTGCTGGAAGAGAAGCAGAACTTTTTTTTCTTTTACACACCGTCAGTCAGCATAAGAACGGCCCGCACATGGCGGAGATGCTGTCATTTGATGCATACAATGTGTTGTAAATACTTTTTGTGTGTATACATGCTGCATTAATTCTTATAATGATAATAAAAAATGTTGAAATCAACCGCGCTTTTATTTTTATGGACAGGAAATGAACTATGAAGTGGGTTTTTTTTCCAGGATTTTTTTTCAGGATAGTCTATGTCACCTGACTTCCTCCTTTGCTCCGAGCGTTTAATGTTGCGGCGGATGGGTTCATATTGGAGTTACTTGAAAACCCGGCACGTTTCATACAGGGTGTCGGTATTTTTATTTTTTTTGCTCAAAGTCTTTTTATTGGTATTCCGTACAAAATCCAATAAATCACAGAAATAATTGTATAAAAAAATTATATCCCCCCCCCCATCCCTATAACAATATTACTGGACTATTAAATAAGGAGAGTTAATTTCATAAACAATGACATTTATACATATAAATTAATTGAATCCGATAAATAAATGAAACATATACAAAACAAACACAAAAAAAAGAAAGGACCAAAAAAACCAAAAGAAAAGTAAATTAAAAACAATAATAATAAATAATAAAAAAAAAAGCATTGGTATTTGACGACCTGGGAACTACAATAGACAATTGACCTCCACAACTCTTTAAAATTTCAGTTTTTGTACAGCTAAAAATATATAACGCGGAAAATTTGTGAGCTTTCAAAGTGGTGGCAGTCAAACTGCCGACTGGACATTTCTGAAGTTATGGATGCGTGTCTCGGATGCTTCTCCTCTATACTCCGTGTATGTTCATGTATACTCACTGCTTCAATCAGTTGTTTAAGAGTGATCGAGGCAAGAGTGGGAACTCTGGGGCTTTCTGTATTGCTCACCGTCAGCGTTTCTCGCTCGACTTAACAGCTTATTTGTCATCCCATTGACACCTCTGATCACACAAAAAGGTCGGCAGTCTATCATATCACATTATATCTCTCCCCTCCCCTGTATTGACACAAGTGGATGGAGAAAGGAGGGGGGGGGGGGCTGGTGTCTTGTTTGCAGTGCGTCCCGTAATGGAGTGCAGTTGAAATATTTGCATTTTTCACTCTCGCGCTGAGGCCGAGCAGACAGTTAGTCGCTGGAGATGTGAACTAATGATAAAATGACACAGAGAGATGTGGTGATGTGGCAGGAACAATGAAGCGAGGTGGGACTAAGGGGTGTGTGAGCGTTCTCTTTCTGGCTTTAAAATGCATTTTGGGCTAGAATCCTTGTGCTTTTGCAAAGATACACACTTGAATGCACAGAGGAAAGGCCTTTTTCTGGAAACATATCCCGACCATTTGTGCACACATCTATCTCTACGTGTCCCTTTGCGCCCACCTGTCAACCGTGTTTTGCTTCTCGCCGTCTCCCAGGTGCTCCCTCCGTGTATTTACAAAAATGTTTTTGCACGACAACTCTCCCTCCTTCCCTCTTATCTCGCCTTCTACCCACAGGTCCTTTCCCCTTCTTTGCCCCCTTTGCACAGTAATACAGTGATGTTAATGAGGGCTCGTTGGTATTCCCAGTGTGCCTGCTCTTCCATGCCATGCTACCGCGCTCTGGCTTTGCTTCTTCCTCTCTGGCATTCATGTTTTCAATTAGGCGCTCCTCTGACGGACCCCTACGTTAGAGCGGCAGAAGGTAGAAATGGAGAAATATGATTAAAAACGGTCACTATATCCTGACAGTATAGTGCATGAGACAGGTAATCTGGAAAAAAATCATATGCTGTTGTGTCCTCCGGTGCTCCTATAGTGGCATCTGCAAGATTTCACAGACCGGACGGAGGATAACAACCAATCAGAGCCGAGCTGGAGCCTTGCCGTCTCTGAGCAGCTGTCAATCACTCATGAACTCCGACATAACAGTCAAACTAGGCAGCGCTGATTAAATATGAATCAATATTCAGTTACTGTAATGCCTATTTCTCACCTCAGATGTTTTCAAAAACATCTTGCAGTGTACTGTTTAGCTGTAAAATTAGAAGTTTGTTACCCGGCAGCCATGTTGAGATCAGTAGAAGAAATACCAAGCACCGCCCACCAGACGGAGCAAACTCATTTTTAAAAGCTAAACAGTACTCTACAAGATGTTTCTGAAAACATTTGAGGAGAGAAATAGGCATTAACAGAATATTGATTCATATTTGATCAGCGCTGTCTAGTTTGACCATTTGATCGGAGTTTGCGAATGATTGACAGCTGCCTCCGTTGAATGAACAGCCAATCGAAACGCTCTCTCTCTCTCTCTCTGAAATGACCTGTGATTGGCCAAAGTGTCCCGTCACGATCTAGATTTTTTAAAGCCTGAAAACAGAGCCATGAGGAGGTGCAAAAGTTTCTCTCAGAACACTTGAATTACAATATGCTGAAAGGTTATGGTGTAATTTTTGCCCCAATGATGCCAAAAATATTCTGCTTACTGCAGGTTTAAAAAAAAAAGAAAAGAAGAAGAAACATTAACGGGAAAACCCCAGTGGGAATCTTTCCAAAAAAGCAAGGTGATTTTGGTAGCGGATGTATTTAAAGCAGTGTGCATCTCTCCTGCTGAAATGCATTTTAAGCGGCACATCTTCTACAATGACTCTGACATCCGCACCAATCGGGGTAAATACAGACCGCGAGCTCCCTGTCGATTTTCCATTTGGGCTGAATGTGATTTTTTTTTGTGGTATTCCGTCTCTTAACATAATGCTGTGTATTGCGGGGGGGAAAGTGTAAATGTTTGTTTTGGGGGCTTGGCAGTGGTCAATCCATTTCCACTGTCGGTTTGAGGGCTAAGAACTATTTCCTCAGGAGTTCTGTAATCTACTCTGAGTCCTGCCGCGCGTGTGACGGACTCCCCCCGTTTTTTCACTCTTATATCCAGCAGCCAATGTGTGTATGTGTGCTATTCTCACCGTCGCGCATGTATTTCTCCTCCTCTCCCCTCGTCGCACGCTGTGCGGAGGCGAAGTGATGACGACTGGGAGGGAAAAGGAGGAGGAGAGGGGGTTGGCTGACTGTTTGACTTTCCCGTCTTGTCCCCCCTGTCTTCAGGCATGGGTGGGGGGGTGTAGGGTTGAGCCTGCAATTAAGATTCTGCTCAGCCAGCCTACTCCAATGGCTCAATGGGGCGAGAATAAGCAAGCCCACTGGTGATAAATGGTCCACATCGCTGTCCATGTCCTTCCAATATAACCTGGGCATTAATTACACCGATTGGTATTGCACTGTCATCAATATCCATCTGCGCCGTATAGCCTATATATGCATGAGAGTGTGTATACGTGTGCGCATCACTCTGACCGGGCAGATAGCGAAAGTGCTTGCGCTGCACACGCAGGAACACAGCGGAATGATTTCATCTTTTTAAAGCCAAACTTTGCCAATAAAATGCACTTAGCTCGCTCAAAAGGGTGAGAGTGTTCAATACTGATATGCACAGGGAGTTCTCACTTTGCTTTAAAGACGCTGCCCTCTCCATTTTACTGCATCTTTAAGCACCTTGCCAACATGATTATGGGGTTTTTCGCAGCTCGTCTAGACTGTCCCCTCTCTGCATTATCGCTCGTGGGTGTGTGTTTATTTCCCCTGGAGTTAGACAACTCTTTTTTTTAGTTTCGCAACAGTAAAAACAAAACAAAAAACTGTACAAACATGCAACTTCCAGAAACTTAATCAAGTTTAGTTTAGGTAATCCATCACGGTGAGCCTTTGATTATTTTTGTCAGTCACTTCCTGTAACCGCATTCTAAACCGTCAATCAAAACACATCAGACGAGAGAAAACAACGGTAATAAATCTGGAGAAAAAATATTCCTGGGAGACGGGAACGGGTGTTTATGATGCTCTAAGCAACCATGATTCATAATCAGCATTCTCCACTGCTGGCTAAACCTGCGGGGGGTTTAGGCTTTGGTTATTACCTTAATGTTTCTGTCTAAATCTTGGGAAATTAAATAAATGGTAACAAATTGAACAGACATGCTGGAAAATAGCTTAGAATAATGTGGCACGTTGCTCAAAATTTCATTCACGGTCTTGTCATATATGAGGCACTGCAATAATGAGACTTTTTTTTTAGAGATAAAAAGTACCAATTGTACAGATGTGAAAAGTCACTTAGTAGATTTACTCATGTACTGTACTTAAGTATGATTTTGAGGTTTCCATTTACTACTAGGGGACTATTATACTTTTAAAAATAAGATTAAAGGGGATATATGTTCATTTTCAGGTGAATACTTGTATTTTGGGTTCCTACTAGAACATGTTTACATGCTTTAATGTTCAAAAACAGTATTTTTCTCATGCTGTTTGTCTGAATATACCTGTATTCACAAATGCAGTCCACCATAATAAAGACACAGTGCTCTGATACTGTTAAATCTTTAACATACTAATATATATATATATACTGTAAGGAAACAATTGCTTAATTCCAATGATATAATTTCATTCCAACAAAAGCTGACCTCAAAAAGTGTACACCCACAATTTGCTTTATTCGCCCATTCAGCAACCGCAGTGCACTATAGGCAGAGGACGGTGAAAGGAGTCCAACTCGCTAAAGTGACTTTGGTTCCAAACTCAGACCATCTGGCTTGTCACTTAACCTGCACCTTTATGTTTGCTCCTTGTCCCTCGAACCTTTACTGTACCACTGTCGTCCTCTCTTAATTAGCAGAAGTAGATTTCAAGATGGAGTTATGGCTGGCATCGGAGTTATCGGGGCAGGTACGACTGACTGGAAACTTTTGAGAAGCATATGGTGAGCAAGGCCGATGCCATTCTAAAGTCTTTGGGTTGTTTAGTTATAGAGGGCAAAGTGAGCTGATGCCTTTTGCATTCTGATTTAAAGTCTAGAGTCAAACTGATCATTTATTGGATTAATACATGCATCAAAAGATGAATTATTGTATGCTTGTCGTCTCATTTTATCAGTAGATGTTTTTTTTGGCATGTGTTCTGTATCTAGTTAATTTAATTTTAATTCTAAAACCTCTCTCCAGATCAAATTTCTCCCATTGGACAATTTTTGGGGTGAAATTAAACTGAAAATGTCAGCTGCATGCCGTGACTTTTGCACTGTTTGCGGTTGTGGTGATTTGGGAAAAGGGAAAGTGAGGTATTCCAATTGGTTTTGGTAAATGGATTCTGCAAAAATAAGAGGCAATTTGTATGAATATGAGCCAGAGTGATATAATGTAGTTTCTTTTAAGAGCTAATCAGCCACAGTAGTTATTTTTTTTCTTTTAGTATCTTCAGTTCGTGCTTTTCAACTATAGTCAGTCAACATTCAAGTTTACCAAAGTCAGACGCAGCAAGCTAATCAGCAAGCCCCGAGGCAGCGGAGCTGTGAAATATGTGTGTAGCCTACTACATCATGCATATTGTGGCGAACGCCAAGAGGCCATTTGTCAAGATTTATGCGTGACAGAAATGCACACAAAAGCACGAGCTCAACAAACCGCTAATCAACCTTAATAAGGTTTCGGAGTTATGAGTCGCCAAGATCAAGGAAAACATAATCCACTGACATCATCACATTTCGGCAGCTGCGCTGGCTAAAAGAAACTTAAGGTAACTAAGGTCATTAAACACGAAAGTCATCAAAAGGGCAGATATTTGTTAAAATGGAGGTAAAAATATATTTATTTTTTTTATTTGATGGGTGAAAAATGACAACCTATATTGTTTAGACCACTGTTTCCCTACCTGGGGGTCCTGATCCCCACCAGGGGTCACCAAAACTTGTGTACAACTTGGTTGTACACATTAAAAAGTAAGTGAAAGAGATAGTTGTGTAACAAATGAAAAAAAAAGATCTTGAGAGAGAAGTTAAGACCCAGCCAATGGGCAATTTCTGGCTCTAAAAAGTGAAGCCAATGTCGAAGTGCCTTAAACTTGCATTCTTTCTAATAACCAGCAGGGGGCGACTCCTCTGGTTGCATAAAGAAGTCTGATTGTATAGAAGTCTATGAGAAAATGACCCTTCTTCTCTCTTGATTTATTACCTCAGTAAACATTGTAAAGATGTGTTTATGGTCTCAATCGCTAGTTTCAAGTCTTCTACAATACAGCATGATGTTCATTTAGTAAATTATGGTCCCATTTAGAGTCAAATAGACCATAAAGCAGGGTATGCTTTATGGCGTGGCTACCTTGTGATTGACAGGTCGCTACCACAGCGTTGTCTGGTCTGGGAGTTTGTTTTCAGTTAATGAATGTTAATTGTAATATTTTGGTCGCCTACAAATGCCTTATTCAGCGTTCGGTTGTACTTAGCTCCACCCTCTTGTGTCAACAGGTTGTATTGTCTGGTTGCAAAAAAACAAGATGGCCACAGCCAAAATGTCGAACTCAATGCTTCAAACTGGCAGTAAATAAAACAATGGGTAATGTCTATGGTCCCAGCTTACTTTCAAGCAAGCCTGCTAATCACAGTGTGAAGTGTGTGTGTGTGTGTGTCGGATTGCCAGTTTCAGAAACGTACAGAAATTGTCTAACACAGCCCTCCATAGCTGCCACTAGAAAGATGTGAGTGAAAGGGGTTTCCAAAGCTTTGAAACAAGCAGTTCTGACAGGGCATACTGGCGCAATTAGTCTTGTTTTTCTGCTCATTCCTATGTCGTCCCTCATTAGAAAAACACTGGACTGTGAACTAATCTCATGTTTTTAGTGAATTTCCTGTCCGGCTGTTTTGGAGAGCCACAGCTTGGCATGGAAGTAACCACGTAATTCTGCTCCTCAATATGACCTTCAAAAGAATAAACAAGAAAGCACAAACACATTTTTTCTGTCATGCACAAATCCTCTCGGCCCCTCTTTCTCCAGCTACCCCTCCTGCACCTCGGAGGTCACTGAAATTAGGCCTGTGGACAGAAATACCTCCTTTTCGTCTGAGCATGAGTTGACGGTTTGTCTTCTCAACTATATTTGTGAGATCTCATTATTTTCATTTCCTCTCCTGTCACTTAGTATTAGGTTTCTTCCGTTCAGCGCACACAGGAATAGCTCCAGTCTTGATACGAAGCCAGGGTCCTCTGAAAGAGATGCATTTCAATAACAAAGGGATATATCACTAAGGATTGGCGGTTTAGTACCGTAAAATATCATTGATTTTGCTCAAATGCTTCAATCTTTTTACAGTGCCGGCCGGGATGTACTCGGCTGGACTGGAATGGAAATCAACATAAAATGGGCCACTTATTACAAGCGGGACGGTTCTCTTTTTTAGTTCCTCCCTCATAATATTGCAAATGAAATTACAAACCGTTGTGTTCCCCAGCACCATGTAAAAATGGAAATGCACAGCGTTAATTCATGCATGAAAGCACTGTTGGTGCTGCTGAAAAATTCCACTGATTCCAGACGCCGGAATCCACCATGGTATTATTCATTAAGACAAGTGAAACGTTGGGAGTCTGCAAGTGTATCTCAAAACAGGGCCGACCATATGTTTAGTGTCAATATGACTTCACGGTTGCCCATGTGGAAAATAGCTGCGGGCCACAGAATGCACAAGCGCGCAGTGCTGCGTTTAGATAAATAATCTTGAACTGTGAAATGCGAAATAGGAAACGAGAGCCATGTCTAAAAATAATTTCCATCTCGCTTTTTAATTGTGACAGAGAGGAAAAGTAAATGGTTGATTATGAAGAACTTGGGTCTGTTTTTTTTTTTGGGAGAGGGAAGAGTCGTCTGATTGTTTCCAATGCCCTTGGTGATTCTCCAAGGACTGGCCTGGCATGAAATTGGCAGGAGCAGGGACCGGAGCGAGGAGAAGAAGAAGAAAGCAAGAAAATAATGTGCAAGCGAGAACAGATATAACTGTGGGTAAAATGTCCAAGAGTAAAGGAATGGTGTGCAAGAGAGCTGAAATGATGAAAAGACCCTGAAAAAGGAGGAGGATAATTTGAGGTCTGCTGGGTTTCCTCCCAGCCATATACTGTACACTCCAGAAACTTTGCGGTTAAAAAAAAAACTCAAAGTTCAACACGAATGACCAGGAGCCTTTAGTCAGACGCGGTAAAGCTACTCATTAGTGGTTCGCACCAAACGTATACCACGCACCCTTTTGTAGGATTAAAGATGTGTTGAATATTAACACCTCTACCCCCCCAGTTTGTCCATGGTGCTCCCTCTAATTCAAAGACAAGTCTGGTTTATTACAATTTTCATAGTTTGGTCATCATTTCTATATTGTAAGATTGTGTTAAAGGAGCTCTCCGCCAAATTTTACCAGGCTGTTATCATACACTGTTTGTAGCTATACCTATGAAAAGTAATGCACTGTAATTCATATATATCCCACAAAATCAGTTTGCATGTAATCCATGTAATTGTTAACCAGGAAGTATAAAGAACGCCGCACAAGGAGGAGGTTGAAACCAAAGTCCAAAATGTAAATTTATTTGTCCTGTAACTTCCGTACTTAAGTTGCGCCACTTCTGGAGTTATTTCAACCCAAACCACAATCTTTTTCTAAACCTAACTAAGTCGTTTTTGTCACGTACCTTTGTGTACGGAAGTTATGCAACTTTCTGAGTTATTTTAACACAAACCACAATCTTTTCCTAAACTAGTAGTTTTGTTGCCTAAACCTAACTAAGTCGTTTTGTTGCCTAAACCTAACCAAGTTGTTTCCTGTAAAGACGAAAGTTTATTTTGAAAAGACTGTAGCGGAAATTTACACGTGCGTTACATGTGGCTGGACATTCGTAGGAAAACGCAAAAATGTTAAAGAGAACATATCATTTCATAAGATATCATATGAACAGTTGAGTGAGGATACGTTTTATTTTACACATGGAGGTCATTTTTTTCTTCATGGGGAGTTCTTCTCAGTCAGTGAAAACAGCTGTGTAATGACAAAATAACCCTGATGTCATTGTGATGTTATCTTGCATGTTGGGAAATGTAGTGTATTTGAAGCTTGACCGATATAGGGAACTAAAAGTCAGGATATCTTGGCCTCTTCTGCTTTGATTTTGACCAGCCTTACTAAAAAATCAGTCTCCCAACTTTATGGAAGTGCGACACAAAATCAATAGAGTGCCCCTTTAATTGCTGAAATTTTGAATTGCATAGGCGAGTGCAAGAAACATGAACCACCAGTTGATCAAAGAGGTTTAAATTAACCAATAAAAACACAATGTGCACCAGGAAGTGTTGCAAATAATTTTACAGTACTCACTTTTGGTTTTACCAGCAAATAAGAGATAATTTGGTTAACCTGTTAGCTTGTTTAGCACCCATCTTACTTCCTGTTTCTTTCCTTGTCTGACTTTACGCATTTATCCCATGAACTGTTAAACAATTCCACCCCTTAGCTGCATAATTACAGACCAAAAAAAAGTTTGTTTTTCCCTGTTAATAAGAGTAGTTAGTTCATTTGGGGTTTCTCCATTTTAGTACCAATCATGAGGGTAATTATCAACAATCAATACTGTCGGGCCTTTAAAGCACCACCTATCCCCGCTGACAAGGATCATTCCTTCTTTTTGTTCCCCTTTCCCAGGAGACCCCATGCCACTGTGTGCTCGTGTTCCACATGGCCTCCCCCGCGGCCCCCCGCTGCTTTTATGGATCTGTTTCATTAGCCACCTAGCTCGAATAGTCCCAGAGGAAAGCCCGAGGGCCGCACTGTTTACTAAATGTGCCTTTTACTGCACATCATCCTTGTAAAAGATGCAAAAGCCCCCATTTAGGAAGAGGGAGCTAAACGAGAACGTGCTAATTGGATTGGCATTTCACAAAAGGCAGATTTGACTTCATGCTAATGTGATTGTGCTTTTTTTCCCCTCTCTCTCTCTCTCTTTACGCTCAGAGACCAGAATGAGGTGGGTGAGATTCGGAGAAAAAAAGCATGTGGTTCGTGCTGGGAAGACTTTAAAAGAGTTTTCTTTCTTGAGGACAGATGTGTTCAAGAAAAAAAAAAAAGCAACTACAGACCAACCCACTACATCTTCTTCAAATTAAATACCTACATTCAAGATGTTGTTCAAACTCGCTCATGCAGTTTATTCTTAGGCAGACAATGCATTTGATAACTTTGTTTGTCCTTGCTTGACTGATGACTAAAGTGCTGCAAACATTCATAGTCGTTACGCTGAGTTTTCTGAGTGTCACGATCAACTTCGGATCCCCTTGGAGTGGAGTTCGTCTCATCTCATGCCGGATTCTTATAAAAGCCCTCCACTGCCCTTCCAACGCTATTGGACTAATCAACCTTATCAGTTGTTTGAGTCTTGAGAGCACTACCCAATTACAACCTCAGTGGATCTCAAGATGCTGACGAGTGTGAGGGTATTACTGTCCAATCACACATCCGGCACTGACACCCTGCATCGACCCGGCCTCCTAATCCCGCTTCAAGAATCAGTCTGAGATGCAGATGGAGTTGATTCCGAGTGTCTTCATTTGTTTTTTCTGCCCTGGCTGATGTGCAGACTCCGGCTCTCTCTCTCCGCTGATTAAGACTGATCCTCCGGCAGGCCACACCAAAAGCTAAATTAATCATCCCATAAATGGGTTACATGTCAATTTTGTGGTGATAAGTGTTGAGCTGGATAATGGTTGTCACGCTGTGTTGGATGAGGGGAAAACAGAGAAGGCAAGGGGATGACTTTTCTGCTGATGCAACCAATATGGATTTCAATGCTATGGATTGTGCACTGTGTTATTTATCTAAAAGAATATGGCAGGCAGTTTTTTTTATGTTTTAAAGTTTAAAAATAGCACTTTAGTTTGACTGGTCCTTTCAAAAAACTTAAAAAATTGAAATTTAAACTGGTTCTTTGCTTCTGAAACTCAACCAGAGCAGGAGGGGAAATGTGGTTTTGCACATAAAAACAACCCCAAAAGGAAAGTGAGGGCAAGAGAGCTGTTTTCATCTTGTAGTAAACAAAACATTCCCCTGCGGGGTGAAATCTCCTCGAACATCTGGCTCCATTATAGGCCCCTGTCCAGTCTGCGCTCGCTGTAGGAGCTAATTAGAAAGAGAGAGCAGATGAGGGGAAAGAGCGAGGGCAGAGAGAGGAAGACCCAAGATAGAGCTCCAGATTTGTTTTTTTGGCCAGTAATACACGGCCCACATTTGCTTTAAATCCACTCAAATATATCTCTGAGGCTTTGTACGAGCCACAAGGCAACAGATGAGAGACAAGTGAGTAAAGAGTATTAGGTCTGCTACTGTTTTGTGCTTTGATGTTTTTTGATATTTAGTTTAACAGTTGGTCTAATAAATAATGCTAGTGATGTGGCTCATGTTGGTTGGTCAGTCCGCTACTTTGGCCCAGACTGAAATAATATATGAATAATAACTACTACTGACAATAACTACTGAGTGTGTTGTATGTGTTACAGATTGTAGCCTTTTGAGTCAAATTCGTGATTTATGCTTTTGTCTAAATAAACTGGAATTACCGCCTTGCATTTGTATGCCTCCGCCAACCAGTAAAGTTGCAGTTTACAGCCATGTCCGTCCAAAATGTCATCATTTCATCATTGTATCCTGTTATACATTTTCTGTGAAATTGTCATAAGTTGCATGTGAATGCTTGAGTTATGGCAATGTTTTGTGAGGTTACAGTGACCTTTGACCACCAAAATCTAATTTGTTCATCCTTGAGTCTAAGTGGACGTTTGTGCCAAATTTGAAGAAATTCCCTTAAAGGTGCTCCTGAGATATCACGTTCATGAGAATGAGATGGACATGAGGTCACTGTGATCTTGACCTCTGACCTTTAACTTCCAAAATCCAATCGCTTTATCCTTGTGTGTCCAAGTGGACTTATCATAAGACTATATATAAGAAGTGGACCAGTGCCATCTTGGTCTTTGGCTGTCGCAATCTTGTTTTTTTGCAACCAGAAGTGACGCGAGAAAATACAACCGAATGCTGAATAAGACATTTGTAGGCGACCAAAATGATACAATTAACTTTCATGAACATGAAACACACTGTGAAAAGGTTAAAGTTCTACGACGAAAACACTGACAACACCCAGACCGGACAACACCCAGACCGGACAACGCCGTGGTAGCGACCTGTCAATCACATGGTAGCCACGTCCTAAAGCATACCCTGCTTTATGGTCTATTTGACTCTAAATGGGACCATAATTTACTATATAAATATACAATGTTTACTGAGGTAATAAATCAAGTGAGAAGTAGGGTTATTTTCTCATAAACTTCTATACAGTCAGACTTCTTTTTGCAACCAGAGGAGTCGCCCCCTGCTGGCTATCAGAAAGAATGCAGGTTTAAGGCACTTCGGCATTGGCTTCACTTTTCAGACCCAGAAGTTGCCGCCTGTTAAAAACTACAGGGCTGTCTATAACAGAAGCTTCAAGTTTAAAAAGGACCTCTGTAAGATTAAGGAGCAAAAAAAAAAAAAAAACTACATCAACACCACTGTAAACAAGTGTGCTAGAACTTTCTACGACTGTCCTTCCTGATAAGCAGGATGTGGCAGCAGTATAGCCAGAGTATGCTAGCACTGTATAATCAATGCCTCACGCCCACTAGATCAAGTAGTCTACTCGACTGCAAGAGACAAAAACCCAAGTATGTGACTGGACAGGTATGACAGTCGGTAAAAAAAAAATGGTGTGTAGAGAGTGGAGGGGTGGAGTGGGGTATGCATTCAGGTCTATTATTGTCTAAGTACTAATCATGAACCCAGAGAAAGCTCAAAAGGAACACAACCGGCTTGAAATGAGTCACCACTCGTACATACATACAGCGTCTCTCTGCTATAAAGGAGGCGAGAGAAAAAAAACCTGTTGAATGATCAGGGTTTTGACCATGACACCTTTACACACACAAATCCTTCGCGCATACTCCACTTGCTTAGACTGAGCTTGAGCAACACAGGAAAGGTAACTCCCTGCCAACGTAGACAATTGTCATATGCTGTCACGCAGGAGTGGCAGAGCTTACCCTCTCCACATAACAGACAACTGTGTAGCCATGAGCTTTCACAATAACAACGTCAACACACAAAAGACATATGATGGATCTTCTGTTCCCTGTCTCCCCTGTGGGATGAGGATTGAATGCCTCGAGCTGAAATGTTGTTAAGCATAAAGGTTGGGGTCGTGAGCATGGCACCTCTTAGTTCCCTCCTGATGTGCATGTGGCGCAAAGTGCACACTCAAAGCAAAGCAGCAATGCTGTCTTAATTGACAACAACCTGAGAGAGAGAGATCTGCCCATCGAGGCCTCGAAACGACTCGTTTGAAAAGGGCCTTTGACAGAACCGCGGAGCGCATCATCGCTGCACATTTCCGCTCTTGCGTCTTGTTGGAAATATTTCAGGAGAGGATATTAGAAACCAATCTCTCCCCAAAGCCCTCGTGACAAGCGGAGATTGCTGACGCACACACTTTGATAGTTGAATGTGACAGAGCCCTCTCCAGCGGAGGGAGGCTTGCAGGGAAGAGAGAGTCCGCTGTTGAGGAGCTCACCCAAATCTCTCCTCATACCATTTTTTGAAAAGCTCAACAATTTACCTTGTAAGCAGAACGGGCACTGCGCATGAGTGTTCTGCAGAGTGTGCACCGCAGCAACATACAATCTTAGAGACGCCATCCTGGGCCTCTTAGGCACCGGTAGGCTGACCTGTACTTGCAATGGCAAAATTGACCCATTCTGAGTCAGCAGTCATTTTTTTTAATACATATCCAGAGCTGCCATACAGTCTTGGTTATAAAGTGAAGGAAACATAAAAAAAAAAAAATAGCTACCACTATATTAGCATTACATATTTTGGGATTTTACAGATTTTACAGCTATGTTATTGCAACAAAATTAAAAAAATTAAAAAAAGTCTGAAAAGTAATGTCTGTTGTGACAGCTAAACTTTTTGACTTTGCCATTTGACAATCACCGGTGGTCAGCACTGTGAAATTAACTGCTAAAAATTAAGACTATATTTGGTGAATTAACATCACCTGCGTAATGCAATTTTCCAACTTTAATTTATGGAAATAGTCATTAGCAAAACTGCTCAGGTGAAAACAGTCTTAAAGCTTTTTTCTGCTTCATACATACAATATGTATGAAGCAATCACCCAATTAGCAGCACCATCTAAAGCCGGGTTCAGGCGGAACGTCGAGCAAAACTTTTAGAGGTGCGAGTATATATAGGCTACGTCGACATTAGCAGAAAAATGGGATTGGAGGGAAGCGGATGTGGATATGTGAAGTGAGGTGCAACTTCAAGCTGTGTTCCAACTCAAAAGATAATCGCTCCAATAATGACTGCTCAATTTAGCATTTTCAAGATATTTTTAATATGCATTCAATCTAAAGTAAAGTTATTAAGATACTGCAGGTTAGATTGCCTTTATACAAATTATATAACAGTACTAGGTCGCCAGTATTGTTCGAAATTTAGAGCTCCCTAGAGACACTGACATGTTGTCAGATCAAAGCAACATAATTACTTAAGTACAATACCATTATTTAGTAAGTTACGGATGGCCTCTGAGTGAGGCTAACGGCGTTACCACGCTTTTGCACTTGGCACCACTATGTCTCCAAATCCTACAGACTCTACCTTTAATGTAAAAAATACTCCATGATAAATTAAAGTATTTAAAATCACACTTAAGTAAAAGTACAGAAGTATTGTCAGCAAATTGTACTTAAAAGTATAAAAAATTATAGTATTTGTTATATAGAAAAATGACACCTGTGACTGATAGTAGTATAACATATGATATTATTATACTGTCAATACTGATGCAACTATTTGAGCTTGTTTTAACTACTTTATATACAGTTCGATATGGGTCACACGATAAATCTGAGATGATTAATGTGGAACAAAAGGAAGGAAAAAAATACGTTTTTCTACAAAAAACATTTTTTTTGGGGGGGATTTAAAGTTATTTGAACAGTTATTCAAATGACAAAATCTGAGAAGTTAAGAGGGGAAATATCTCTATGTTGGAATCCCTAACAAATGTGACAAGATGCCCCACCTAGACACATTATTTTTGTAAGGGGTCACAAATCAAAAAGGTTGTGAGCCACTGGTTTCATCTCTAACAAGGAATTTTATTTTAAAATCTAATTATATGGTTTTTTTTATGTAAAATGTTAATCTGAAAAGTAACTACAGCTGTCAAATAAATGTAGTGTAGCCAAAGTACTGAGGACACTTTAAAAATGCACACACCTTTCTTACTCATCAAACATCCTCCTCACATTTGTTGTAAGCCACATTGTAAGCGCTCACATTTATGCAAGCTGCTATTGGGTGAGCTACATGCGTCTCGCTAACCTCCCACTGTAAGTCTGTAGCGCTGAATCGCAGCTCGGATTAATCCTCGTGGACCTAACCTTTCCCTCTCGCTGCGGAGAGAGCAATTTGCCTGATTCTGTCGCCGCCGTGGGTGGCTCTCCTCCCGATGACATCTCCTGCTGTGCGCCCAGCGTCGGAGGCCATCGCGCTCCCCGAGGGGTGATCAAGATGCCAGAAAAAAAAAGCTCGCCAACACCTGCCACCAAGAGCATTGTGCTGATTAAGGGAGAACTTTGACTCTCGGCCGACATGAGCAGAAGGAGAGGGGGAGTGAGGGAGGAAGACAGCGAGGGACAGAGGAGGAAGCTAGCGGGCGTGTTGGGGGGTCAGGGGCAACGGTCTTGTTATGCTGACAGGATCGCCAAAGTCACCGCTTTGTTCAAGCGTTCCATTTGCATGAAACGCCAACATTTTACTCCTACATACTGTATATCTAGAAGCACTTGAAACAAACTGTGTGACGCACTGGGGGTTAAGGATTCAAGGGCCTGTGCATGAGCTGCTCTAGTTCACACTCGGGTAAATTGGGCCGTAATCCCGGTGAGAACACGCTTCAGCTGCTTGTACATCCAGACAGTGGCTTTTATGTGCTTTTAAGGGAGTCTCCTCCAGATCATATTCTTAATGAGCCTCGGAGGAAGCGCCTTGTCATCATTAGATGTTCCCCGTGGGGGGGGAACCGCTCGAATCGCTTCTCCGACCCCGCCGGAGCGGATCGGCCAGAGAATGAAGAGTGGGCGGCTCGGCTTGTTTGAGGTCAAGAGACCCGGCGTCGACCCTGTCGACAGTGACCGACCCCAATTGACCACATGCAGAGAGAATATGTTGACCCCAGAACGGCCTCGGATGATGAAGATAGGATGAAGAGAGGAAGGGAGACGATCTTCACGCATCCATTATCTGTGACCGCTTATCCTATTCAGAGTCGCGGTGGGGGGGTTGGAGCCGATCTGGAGCGAAGGCCGGGTACACCCTGGACAGGTCGTCAGACTATCACAGGGCTGACAACCATTAACGCTCACATTCACACCTACGGCTAATTTAGAGTCAACAATTAACCTAACCTACATGTCTTTGGAGTGTGGGGGGAAACCGGAGCTCATGGAGAAAACCTATAGTAAAACTAAAGTAGAGTTATTAAGATACTGCAGGTTAGAATACCTTTATACAAAATATATAACAGTACTAGGTCACCAGTATTGTCTGAAATTTAGAGCTCCCTAGAGACACTGACATGTGTTGTCAGATCAATGTAACATAATTACTTAAGTACAAACGTACTTACGTTACTACGCTTTTGCACTTGGCACCACTATGTCTCCAAATCCTACAGACTCTACCTTTAATGTAAAAAATACTCCATAATAAATTAAAGTGTTGTATTCAAAATCACACTTAAGTAAAAGTACAGAAGTATTGTCATTAAATTGTACTTAAAAGTATAAACAATTATAGTATTTGTTATATAAAAAAATATATATGACATTACACCGTCAATTCTGATGAAACTATTGGAGCTCGTTTTAACTACTTTATATAGAGTTCGGTAGTTTTTAGGCCGCTGCTCTCCTGAGGGTCACACAACTAATTTAGAGTCAACAATTAACCTAACCTACATGTCTTTGGACTGTGGGGGGGAAACCGGAGCTCCCGGTGAAAACCCACTCATGCAAACTCCACACAGAAAGGCCCACATGCTGGGTTTGAACCTGCGACCCCTCTTGCTGTGAGGCGTGAAGCCCAGGGAGACGATCTGGATGACATTATTTGTTCAAAGCTTTTCCTTTCATTCTTCTCTTTAGCATTGATATTCAGGCGGGGAAAAGTGTCTGTAAACAGTCAGTTGCCGAGCCATTATGAACAGAAAATAATTCCATTTGTTTGGCTCAGTCAATTTCAAAAGCGTAATCTGCAAAGTCAGAAACGTGGCAATTATTTCCCCGCAACTGAAATGAGCATTAATGAATATTAAATATTTCTTGTACTTGCGTGACCGTTTGCGTAACCCTTCCGTGTGCTCTCCTTGTTCTTAATTAACCCCTTTCCCTCTGCTGATTGAACAACGGAGATCCCTTTTCCCTTTTACAGGATTACAATTACATGCTAATCACTGTTTGCTGCCTTTTTTCTGTGTTTGTGTAAGCTTCTAATCACTGTGTTCGGCTTTTTTTGGGGGGCTCCACGCTGGGTTTCATTAAGGAACAGCGCTCCCCCACCTCCGCCCTCTGAACCGAACGGGGTTCTGGGATGCTACTGGGAGATTGCTGGCAAGATCTGTTGATTGTGACTCATTAAGCTGAGGTAATTAGGGCCCTGTTAGATAAGTTTATCAGGATTCGGTGACATCTTTCTCACATTGCTGTTGTGAAGATACCGCCATGTGAAAGAACCATTAACGGTAATTACGCCACAGTGCAAAGCACAAAAGGCCTATAGTAAGAAGATGTTCCACAAAGTAGACTTCTAAGCCTTTCAATAGCATGAAAAGAGAAGCCTATGTAGTTGGACAATGCATGCATTTGCAATTACAGTTTTTCAAAAGTATGCACAGCAAATTAATATGCATGAAGTCAAGGATAAGAATACACCACGACTGGAGAATAATATAGCGTCAAGTGCATTTACAGCGTGATTAGTCTTGCATCACATCACAGTGGCTTACATTCAGTGACTTGGATTAAAAAGGATCTGCCAGAATCAATGCAGTCAAAATACTTGATCAAAAAAATAACCAATTTTTTGCTTAAATGGCCTATGCATGAAATGAAACAAAGTCTCCTACCATTTAAATAGACTCGGTTGTGCTTATATTACAAAATGGAATGCGTTTTTTATACTTCGGTAATTTGAATTCTGCAGTTTTTGGGGCTATACGTGGTCAGGGGAGGTTGCGGGGAAAACATAATTACAAAAGCTAGTCAAGCCTAACAAAACAGTGCTTAGAGCCTGTACGACGATTGCTGCTGAGAGACCCTTTTTTGTCACTCCCATTATTCATAGTCTGTGCGAAACCGGCAGGAATTAGTTTATTGTAATTCTAGAACAGAGTAAAAACGGGAGGGATAGCTATGACAGGACAAAAACGGCGACTGAGACGAAGGAATCCGTGTGCACACTCTAATTGAGAAGGAGCCAAGGTTAAACTCTAGCAATACCCCCTCTGCTCATTTGGTTCCACTCGGGAGTCTATACCTCTTAAGCATATAAAAAGATCATTACAACTTAAGTATGCCTCAAGCATCCATCACAAAAAAGGTGGAGGTGTGTATTCAAGCACAGGTGTATCCAAAGGCACAGTGGGGCCATACACCTACTGGAGATAATATAACATTTCAATCAATGGCGGACTTTATGGGAGTGACATTCAACTTAAACAGATACCCCCCAACTTAAATAGTTCGTTTAATCCATTGTGTGTAATTATGGTGGGCAATGGTAATATCGGACGAATGTAATTTAGATTTCTATTACCCTTAATGTCTTAATTCCCAAGATTGGGAAGAGTTAAGGACTCCGGATGGAATACAGGTACCACCTGGATAGAAATGGCAATCATATCTGACTTTGTTTTTTACTGAAACACAAACAACTTTAGCTTTAACACACTCAAAAAAAAATTATTTAATGCACTGGAGCGGGAAAAAGTCACCACATTATTGGATCAAGGCAGAAATGCCCGTCTTGGGTACATGCCATCTGTCCCTGGGAATCAATCAATTGCCTCCCAACCCTATTACGCCATCCAAATGAATGAGGAGAGAGACAGAAGGAGAGGCAGCGAGAACAACTGTAGCCTCCTTCTGACCAACTTTACAAAGCTTAGTGCCTCTTAGAGTCTCTTCGATTTGTTGCCATGCGACATCCTGCCTTCGATTTCAAGAGGAAATGACACACCTGATCTCAAAATGTGGTCCGATACCATCCATCAACTAAATGTCAATCATGCAAATCTGAACTGCAAGTGCTGGTGTTGTTCTGTAAAGTGTGGGCCCTGAAGATGGATTTGTAGTCTCTCGGTAGGATCCAAAACCAAAAGGAAAACTTAATAGGCAAGACGGGTAGAGTTAAAAAGCTGTTTACTCCATAATCAGGCTAAAAGGGCAGTCAGGATCAGGTAAAGAAAACAGAATAAGATTGGCAATTAAGAACAAGCTACCGACAGGAGGCAGGGTGAAAAGGAAAGCCTGAATGCAAAGGGACAATCTTAAAAGAATAGTTTGATATTTCGGATGAGATAAGATAAGAATATCAATACTACTATCATATCTGTGTGTTAAATATAAGACCACAGCCCGTAGCCCATTAGCTCAGCTTAACACAAAGATTGGAAACGGGGCTCAAACACATTCGATCTCCTTTATTTAATTTGTACAAAAGTGTAAAAACAACAGTTAGACTTTTTTTTTTAGTAAATAAATAGTGACTTGCTTGTGTCTCAGCTGGTTGCCTGGCAACTGATTCTTCTCATCTAAGGCCCAGTCCATATAGCCTACAGATTTCCTCTACATTTTGGCCTCTCGTCCACAAGCTAAAATAGACCAAAAACGCCTTCTAAGATGCAGATTTAAAAAAAAAAACTCTGGTTACTTTATATCCGTGTGGACGTGTAAAACGAAGTGTTTGGGAAACGATGACGCCCTCTTCTCATTTCGCCCATGCCCATCGTTGCTTTGTGTCATGAACATGCGCCAGAAACAATAACAAAGATGGCCGACTACCAGCTCATTCACGTTTTGCTAGCAATGCTCGGACTAATTACTACTTTACATTTGAACCGCAAGTCACAGGAGCCCAAAGCAGGGAACACATTAAACATGTCGAGGCCGAAAAGGTGATTGAATGTTCTTTTAGGGCGATTGATGGCGAGGTTTGGAGCACTCGGAAGGGCGATGGACATAAACCCGAATGGCCTCCCTTTCATCATTTGTGCAAGGTAAAGAGACAGTTGAGAACAGCAGAGTGATGACAGTCACAGTTGGACCAGGAATCCCACCAGCCCCCCCACCGACAATAACTGACTAAAGAAACCGAAAGAAAAGGAGAAGGGTGGAAACAAAATCTCTCGACTTTTAACTTGTGATCACACTTGTGGTGACATGTAAATATTACGTCGAATGGAGTGTTTGGAGTCGAGTGTGGACGGAGATAATTTGTAAAACAAAGGGTCTAACTCAGGTCAGGTGATGTACGGAGCTCGCAAACTCAGTGAGGGAATCTAGTGGACAGGTGTTGAACCTCTGGACCAGAAAATACACACAGGGTACAAAAAAATGTTTTATTCTATGACATGTCTGTTTTATTTTGCTGCCCTTGTGAAGTATTTTGTAACGTGGGTTTTGAAAATGATGAATATTATTATTATAAACACAGTAGTAGTGACTGAAAGCTTGGCTTTATCAACAAAGTAGCATTTGGCTCAAGTGTGAAATGCCTTTTTCTTTCTTTATATTTGATGTTCTTGGCTTTCTTGCAACTCAGCATTGTGTCATGGGTGCAGGGATCTTAAGAGTAAACTATGTACTCATTTTAACAGGAATTTCCATATGTGATTACATTGGAAAAGGGTCAAAATTATGCATAGTTTCTCCTTACATTTTACACAATTTATCCAATTTTACATCAGTTTTCCACAGTCCCAGTTTGATCATGCACGTTCTGTATACGCACAAAATTCTAAACTACATTCAGTTCTTGTATATCATCTGCCAAAACAGCATATTATACATATTTATTATCCAGTGTGCAGTATACTCCGTAGTGACAGCATACAGTGTGGATTTGAGACACTTACACTACAGGGAGGGGTAGACGTAAGCAGGGGGAGACAGAGACAGTGCAGTGCATGTGTAAGTGTGTCCACTTAGATGGATAAGGCACTCATCAAACCACATGAGTGTGCTCACACTGAGTTAATTGAAGAAGAGGAAAAATCTGCCTGGAGCTGATAAACAACAACATTAATTGCCATCATTTTGGGCTCGAAAGTCACTAGTGCTCCTCTTTCTCTCCTCTTATCTCTGTGTTGTTTCTGTCTGTTCCTTGAGAAAATTATAATTGAACAGTATTTTTTTGCAGTGACACATGCACTCTACACTTTCGCCGACTCTGCTCAGCAAACAGGACCTGATTGCCTCCTCCGATAGTTCCGTGTGGGAAGCGGGAGTTGACGTCCGACGACATCTGTTGTCTGAATGGTAGACATAACTGTAATTTACCATGCCACTGCGTTGACCTTATTAGGCGGCGAACAATAGCGCTTTTTTGGACTTCCTCTGGGCCAATGTCGAGCCCTTGATGATATATAATACCACTTGGCAGGCAAGTTAATTATAAGCTGGCCCTTAACACTTGGCGTCGGAGGAGCCCGCCCGCCATCTGAAGGCAACGTGACTGCGGTTGTGTGTATTGTGTGTCTCTATGTGTGTAGGCAGCGAGGAAGCGGGGTGGGCACTGTTATCCAAACTGTCAGAGTCACTTTCAAAAGAGTTGGCGAGACACGATCGGTGTCCACACCTCTTACGCGTACACACACTGCTGCAGATGCTACCACACAAATTCAGTGGAAATTGGAAGCTGTAACAGGACGCCACACACACACAAAGACATACTGTATACTGCGGCAATGCGATGCAACTATGGTTTTTTGAGCAAAACAACTTTTGTCACACATATTTTATCTGTTCAAAATGTACCTTAAAGGTCCCATATTATAAAAAAAATTAGATTTTCATGTTTTTTTATAATAAAGCAGGCTTAAGTCATATATAAATACTGTGAAAGTATCGAAACACTCAATCCACAGGGAAATACACACAGCCCGTATTCACAAACTCTGCATTTGAAACAAGCCGTTAGGATTTCTGCCCATTCGTGATGTCACAAATATACAATATTTAGACCCTTGACATAATCTTAAACGTAAACATTATAAATGTGTCCCAGTTTATTCCTGGTTGCAGTGTATGTGAATGTCATCAGCTGACAGGAAGTAAACATGGACCCAAGCTGTTGTCTAGCAACGCAATTCTGTTGCAATTTCGGCGCAATTCCGTCGAAATGCGCTAAAACGGAGCATTTCAGACGGAGGGTAAAAATACAGGTATATTCAGGCAGACAGTATGAGGAAAATAATGTTTTTTTTTAACATTACAGCATGTAAACATGTTCTAGTAGAAACAAAAAATACAAGTATGATCCTGAAAATGAGCATATTATGGGACCTTTAAAGGTTGATTTGTCAAGTATTTAATACTCTTATCAACATGGAAGTGGGTAAATATGCTTGTTATTTGCAAATGTATGTATATATTTAGTATTGGAAATCAATTAACAACACAAAACAATGACAAATATTGTCCAAAAACCCTCACAGGTTTAGCATAAAAAAATATGCACAAATCATAACATGGCAAACTACAGCCCAACAGGCAACAACAGCTGTCAGTGTGTCAGTGTGCTGACCAGTATCTTCACTAGCTTTTGAGGTAGGCCATGTTTTTTAATTGATGGCTACCATATACTGTATATTTTTTTTGGACTGTTTTTGACCAGTTGACAGTTACAACAGCTGGAATGAAAATAAGTTATCTTTATTTTTGAGGTAGGCAGTGTGTTTTTTAATGCATATAAAATACAGATTTTGCACTAAAAACCCTTATGTGCTCAAGCAAACTGAGTACAGTATGTGTCTGGGCTAACTCTCTGCAGTATATCCTTATGTTCATGTTTTCCGGCCAGCTTCACTTCCAAGCTAACACTGTATTTATGTCCTCGGAATTACAACTAATCTCCCCATCAAACAGACACGATTTACAGCAGTTTACAGCCAGAGAATCCAGTTTGGCTTTCCCTGTAACAAGCCGAGCCATCTCCCCCTTGTCTTCCATCAATCTGACAGTCGACATCGCTTCAATAAACCTGGCCCCGTCTAGACTCACTCTTGCAGATTTAATTCAAACAGCTGTTCACTCCTTACTCCAGACGCCCTGAGCACTTCCACTGAGGAATGGGAAGTGGAGGGGGGGTGGTGGGGAGATGAGGGTTCGGAGACGGGGGGTAGGTTTGTGCCTATCTGGAGAATGCATTCTGGAGGCGTGGGAGGAAGTGACCTCAAGGGATACGAGGATGTCAACTGCTAGTTAGCTACACATTTTGGGCTGTTTTGTTTCTGACTCTCATACAAATTGCTATGGCCCGAACAGCTGTTGCCACGAAAAAAAAAGAAAAAAAAAAGCGATGTTACTCCAGCACTGAATTGTTAATTTGCAGGATGTTTGTTTTATGCCTGATGTGCTTAATTTATTTGACCGGAGAGGAGATTGCGTAGAGGAGTTCTGAAGTATACACCAATATCCCGATCAGATGAGCTCACATACCCCTTTCATCGACACCACCCGTCATGTTTAAAATGTGTTAATTTCTGTGTCACACTACATAAAAGTGGATATTGTTATTTATTTATTTATTATTATTTTTAACAAATACTTGAATTGTCAGTATTTAGGTTGGTTCGGTCAAGTCTGGATTCATACTACCAGGCTCTATATATCCCTGCCTCTGACAAAAATGTCCCTCCCTTCATAGTGATTAATTATTTCTTAATTAATTTTAATAACTACTTCATTACTAAATACTTCACCAATAGACCATAACAAATGCCCTAAAATAAAATATTTTTATATCCAAGTAAAGCCCTGCAATGTGAGAATAGTCCATATTGCAAACAACAATAGAATCAGAAATGGACTTTCACTATCAGCGCTCGTGGTGGTGTAACAATAGAGATTACACTGCGTCTATAGGCTACGTGATGAACAGTCTCCACGCTGAACAGTCTGCTGTTCATCTCACACTAAATCGACCAGGGGTTCTTGCCCAGACATTTGCAGAGATGTGGGTAAAACAGGAAAGCGGAAAAAGAAGACAGAAGTCCGTCATCAAAGCAGACCGTGTCTGACATGCAGGCATATACTGTATTCTATTTTATTTCAATGTTGACGGCACGTTGTGCTATTGCATTTTGTGATTTGGTGGAGTGGCGCTATCCATGGTACTGAAAGAGGGTCTTTACTCTGGCATATTAAAGCAGCATTTACCTTTTTTTTGTGTGTTTGATGTCATCTCCTATGTGTCCGCTTGAGGAGAGAACAAGGCAAGAGAGTGAAAATATTGCTCTACTTGATAAATTAAATACATTTACAAAAAAATTATTTAAAATATTCCTGCAAAAGTGGTTAAGTTCAAGTTCTGAAATTGTTTCGTTAAAGTTCATAATTGTTCTAAAAATATTTCACTTATTTATCCATTACTTTTAGCTATCTTTTTTATAATTGTTTATCCATTACTTTTAGCTGACTATTTCAAAAGTTTAATGACCTTTGGCTATTTCAACTGTTCATTCATTACTTTCAGCTAACTGCTTCAATTGATTATTCATTACTTTCAAATCTAGCTATATTTCAATGTCATTAGTTAATTATTCCAATTTGTACTTTTAGCAAATTATTTAAATTGTTTATCCATTTGGTTAACTATTTCATATGTTTTTTTGAAGTAACTATTTCAACTGTTTATTTAACTTTTTCAACTATTCTGCTTGCTTATTGTTAAGTAGTTATCTCGCAGTCTCTTTGGGCAAAAGATAGCCTTAAGGTGTTACAGCTGTTTTGGTGTACTGTGTGGTCAACCTACAGTGGTTATTGTGACAATTAAATGACCAATATGTGGATGTTTTTGTCAACCGAGTTTCTCTATTTTTAATAAATTGAGCTGATCCTCAATCCCTCCACATATACTGGGAATCACTGGTGTACGAGTACATCAGCGAGTGTGAGGCTGCATCGGCGCATGTGTTTGTTGTGCCTCATCTACCATCTTGCCTCGGCTCTGACCGTGCTCCTCAGTGGGTGGGCGGGTTCTGCGTTGTGTGGTGTGTGTGTGTGTGTGTGTGTGTGTGTGTGTGTGTGTGTGTGTGTGTGTCCTCCGCGGTCCAACAAGGCGGACCGGGGCTCACGGAGCAGATTGCCTGGCTGCTAAAGAGGTGCTGAGGCCTGTGGTGCTCCACCGCCCTTCCTTTCACCCACCCAGTGAAAAGCTCCGCAGATGCCCAGGTACAGTAAGCGCCTCTTGTGCACATAAGCCCCCGCCAGTAGAAGGGACGGGTGGAAGGAGAAGTGACAAGCACGGCCCCACGCTGGTCGCCAAGCTGTCCTGCAGATCTGCTCCCTCACCATCTCTCTCTGCGTCCTCCTTTGCCCCAAACTGGATTGAGAAAGAAATGTGGAAGAGGATAGAAAAGAGGGATGGATAGACGGGAGGGCTACGAAGGGGGAGGGAGAGAGGGAGGCGCAGTGTGAAAGAATTGTGTTGACAGTGGGAGAGCCGGAACAGAACGGTGAATGCCCTTCATTATGAACAGTTGGAGGCCACGCGTGGCAGCCCACATCTGTCTCTGTGTATATGAGTGTGTATTATTTTTTTTGCTTTTTCCTCCTATTCCAACCATTCTAGAAACACCTCTGAATCATTGCCGCCTCATAACCATTTCTTCATTACAATACCCTTGATGGAAAATAGCCACTATTCACTCTGGCTAAACTAATTTGGTGTGAATACTGATTTTTTTTTTTTTCAGCCTATTGTAGCCATTTCTCAGAAAATGACAAATGAATGGTTGAACGGTGCCTCTGTCTAGCGTAATGTAATGAATTCTGATTAGAGTAGGAATGGATTGCATTGACTTCATCACCCGTCGCAGTGTTTCAAATGTTCACCGTGGTCAATCGCATTATCCTGGGAGTATATCCGGGACGCGTGAAAATCAAGTTTTTTTAAAAAAGCTGAGAAAACAAGCAAAGCAAGGAAAAGAAATTGTGATTAATATGGAATGATGCTCGGAAGAAGAAAGAAAGAGAGAGACCGGCAGAAGGACAAACAGAAGGAGCGAGAGTGGAGAAAAAAAACACACGAGAGAGAAGGTGAAAATGGCAGGAAGGACGTGCCATAGTGTGAGCACAAAAACCCATTTTGGCTGTGAATCGCCACTTTTGTTTGGCATGGCAAAAGGCGGGGACAGTAGCGTGATGGGTTTATGGTGACAAACCTTATGACAGGAGATGTCAGAGATCTGTGGTGAGACGGCACATATGGACTGGCTGCGACACCGAGCCAAGTATCACGATGCGAGGAAGTTAACTTGTGTAGAGAGAAAGACACAGACAATGAAATAGAAAGTAGATATTTGTCTGTCTACTTTTTTATGCTAAATTACTGTCAGATCACTGGTTTCATTTTAGCTTTGCTTAGTTTTTAAGGTCCATTTCGTCTGAAAATGGCCGAGTTTTGTACTGAATTAAAAGCCAGGAAGCACATGCATCATTGCAAGTTTTCTGTAATCTTGGTTAGTTTTGCTGTTCACATTCTACATTTGTTTTTTGTTGTGTTGCTCACATAATTATCTTTATATTTCATCTTTTTCGAGCAATAGTGGTAGTTTATTTGCTCATATACGTATGTTAACAATAATAACACTGCTATACTGGACATGTAGCTATGTCTGAATCAGTTTAATTTTTGGAAAGTCTGGGTTTTATCTCGGAATATTATCCTCCTCCTCCAGCTCCCTAATTTTTTTTTTTTTTTTTTTTTTTACAATGGCCCCAATATGCCATCGTAGGTTTATGACCAAATATCTACAAAACTAATGACATTCCCATCAGCCTAAACTGTAATTTAGTATTTAATGTTGTGCTAATTAGCATGCCAACATGCACAGCTAAAATGGTGAAGGTGATAATATTATAACGGCTTAGCATCACCCAGCAAAAACCAGGGTTCATTGCAAAGGTTCACACATTTCAAACTGTATTTTTTTATTGGTATTGGTATTGAGGCTATTCCCTTGCAGATGTATTCTGATGCAATGTAGACATTGCATTTTATTCTCACTGTGTGTGATTTAAAAAAAAAAAAAGAAAAGTGAAATAAAGTAAACATGACCCTATTTTAACACCGCTATCATGTATGCAATTCCAGCTCGGTGAATTTGAGAGGAGGGGATCCTTGTGTTGAACTAACTCCATTACATGAAAAGTGATCTCTGTGAGAACGAGTGCTATAAGGTGAAGCGCGCTCGCAGTCGACTGACACCCAAAGAGGATATTTAATGAGAAACTTGTTCTCTCGAAAGGTCAATGTGCCTTATCTTAAATGAAACTGTGCGCATAATACTGTCACTAATGGAAATGAATTGTTTCGATTTGATTAAAGTTAAAGAGAACTGACCCTACCGATGATGTGAAGTCACTTGCGTCTGGGTAGTCCCATACATACCTTTATCACCTGCTATATAAGTGTTAACATTTGCATATTAGTCTACCAGGGTTTTCCCAGTCTATACTGAAAAAAATAAATGCTAAAAAAATTAGGGCACTGAAGGGTCATCTACTGCCTGGCTTGTCTAGCCCTCTCCATATCCATTTGGATGGAGCTCTTCATATATTCTCAATGGCGTAATTGAAACTTCAACCAAAAAGCGTAATCCAAATCGACCTTTTTGCTGCGATGGCCCGCTCACGCCGGTGGACAAAATCGAGTGGCGGGCATGTCATCGAGTGCGTGAAAACTCCCACACACATGACATACAGAAGGGTATGTGCATTCATAGCTCTCGGGGGCAATTATGCACTTCCTCCAAACACACATGTACAGTGGAAGGTACGAACGGACAGATCGGCACAGACAGGTATACAGACGGATGCTCGCACACATGCACCGAGACGCCCCACAGATTTGGCATCCTCTTGACCCCTCCAGTGGGCACTTAAAAGGCTTGAAGACAATCTCCCCCTCCCTCTTTTTTGTTCTCCCTCTCCCCTCCCTCCCTCCATCTGTCCTCGCTTTGGCCTCCGTCCAGACAACCAATCATATTGATGGCTTTGTTTTCAACTCTCTCAACCACCTTTTCCTCCACCATCGCATCACTTCCTCCTGCAGTGTGGGTAACATCCAGGAATCCGAGGGGCTGACGAGCCCAAAGAGATGTTTTGGGAGACAGCCAGCACTTGGCCAAGCCAAATTGAGACCAACCTCACACTGGCCCCTCAATCAGGGAAGAAAAACTATGAGTGGATGGCGTTGTCACTGGAGCTACACATTTTTTAGTTTTAGACGATTTTGATGATGTATCTGCAATTTTTTGTCACAAAATTCTTTTAAAAAATATGGAACTGACAGGTGTAATAGTATAGTTATACACTTATAATCAATATTTTTACATTAACAATAGATTATATGATTACTTTTAAGCGAAATAGATCACCTGACTCCAAAGTTTAGCTTTACAGAGCATTTTTCAGCTCATTGCTTTGACTTTATGACATGCAACTACATTGTTTTTTTTATCATCAGTAGTTTTTCAGGTGCAGCAACCAGCTGTTTTCAGTGAAAAGGGATGAAACACTTTTTGTAATACCTACATGGCTCCACACAGGAAACAGGTGGAAAAAATAGTGGAGCATTTAGCTGCCAAGAAGCCAGATAGTTTTCCTCAGGAACTGATAAAAAAAGAGTGAATACTCCTCAATTTGACAGAAACATGACTCCAAATGAATGCTTCTGTATCTGCTGGATGAGTCAAGGTAACGCTGTGCTAACAAGTTCACCATATCAACTTTATAAGGTGATAACATTTCAATTTTGTTTGTTTCTGCTGCCCCAAGTGGCCATAAAATCTGTTATTGCAGGTTTATGGATTGAATGTACGAGTCATTTGAGATCTCAATGATTTTACTGAGTCATTACACTAAGGTAAGATTATTTAGGTCTATAAACTTCCCGGCTTCAGCCCTGTCGAGTCTCTCTCCTCCTCAGTGAGAAACTCTATTTGAGATATTGATACAATTACACTATGTGAGGTGTCTAAAATTTTGACTTTGGGAACTTCTGCTTAAAAGTGGCCGCTGCGATCGGAAGGTGGTAATTATAGACTAATGGTACATTGAATTTTCTTTTAAATCAGTCCTTCAGGACCAGTGTGTAACGAATATGGGGCTCTATTGTCAGAAATGGAATATAATATTAATAAATATGATTTTTTTAGCGTATCACCTGAAAATAAGAATTATTGTGTTTTCGTTACTTTAGAATGAGCCGTTTATATCTACATCCTCTTCACACAGTCTGCCATGTTGCACCACCATGTTTCTATAGTAGCCCAGAACGGACAAACCAAACACTGTTGACTTTTCCTGCTTGGGCCGGAGTTGATAACGTCACTCACTGCTCTCTCTCTCTCTTGCTTCACCACTCACTTTCCGATTACACACACACTTTAAGCACTGGCTCTGCTCCAAATGACCTACGCTACTCGTACAACAACTAGCTCCAGAGAGGGCCATTCACGTTTTTTGCGTCGGCCACCATAGTCTCCTACACGCTTGGCACACGGGAGATGCTTTAGTTGGTTGCAATCTGCAACCTCACCACTACATACTGCTAGATACCGCCATGGTCTTACTAATGAATCATTAGGCATCCTGGCTGTGTTTATTTTTTGATATACTCCACATTTATTCTGCAAGCTGAATCACTAGTTACACAGCAATATCTAGCCAAAGTTAGCTACTGGTTGTACCCAAGTAAGAAAGACTGTGGTTGGTTTTAAAATGTAGCGTGATACGGAGACTCCACACACACCTCCCTTGTAGCTAAGTTGTAGATTGATTGATGGATGGATGTCATGATATTATTGGTTGAAATTGGTTGGTACTAGCTTACATAAGCACACGTCGTAATTTGTTTCACAGGAAGGAAAGATGATTGGATTGTGATATAAAAATATGTTTGTTTGCATGTATTGTTAAAAAGGTGCGCAATATGTCCTAAAAGGGTTAAAAAGGCATTTTTTTATTTAAAGAGGTGGGACAGTTTGTCTTGATTGGCTGAAACAGTATGCAAATATCAGCATTTCAAGCCCACGGAGCTCGTCGAAAAGCTTTGCGTGTGCTCACAGAACTCGGGTTACGATATGTAACCTTCCTCGTTCAATGTTTTTTTTTTATTTCGCTATTATTTCTAACCACTTTGTGCAAAGCTTTTCTGCCCATCGCCTTCAAGCCCTCTAATCTAGCAAGTTGATGGCCATCATCAGCTGGCAAATTAGCCTTTTTTGTTCAGCGTTAATCCTCACAGACATTCTCCTTTTGTTCGCTCTATTTAGACTCTTTGTCATTTTGTGCAGGTTTTTTTTTCGTGCAGTATTATTGCCAAGAACTCTAGCTTCTGTCGTGACATAATTCTCACTTTTTCTGTGGTAGTTGCTGTATGAATTGTAGACATGGCCTTGCGCATAAAGTAGTACTTCAGAGCATGTTTTTGAAGGAGGCCTAAATATCCTATAAAATATATAATGTTGTTAATCAAAGTGATATTACAGCTGCATAAAACAAACATTAGTGATCGACGGTTGACGGAGAGACAACACGTTTTACTGTGATCGCACACAAACACATTTCAGTTGGGGCAACAGGGGGGAAATATGAAATAAGCCTATTTTTATGATAGAAACATGCATTTTCATATGGGATTAACTCTTCCTTTATGAGGGCGAATATGCAAATGGCGCACTAATGAACTTAAAGTATTCTCTTTGCGAGAACTGATTAACCAAGGGGCTCCTCTGCTGCACATTTAAATTTTTCTCAAGTCAAGTCAGGGTTCTCCAGTCACAAATTACAGTGCTTTTCCAGGGCAATTACATTGAACAAGTGCACCATTATCCAGTTCTGAACATCACACATGTATATTTGCCCCCTTCATTTTCTCAAGAGTGCTTCAAGCCAAGGGCTTCTCCAGAGAGGAGGAGGACAAGAGGAAACAGGGGAAGTCAGAGAACGAGGGTGGAGGGAGAAACAGACAGAAGGCAAAATAGAGAGAGTGATTAAAAAAAGGGCTGCGGGTAGAAAGATGCAGAGGTGGTAGTTTTATTAAATAATTATAAAATAAAATGAGAATTTAAGCAGAGGAAAATTTTTTTTTCTTAAAATAGATTATTAAAGATGACCTATTACGCTTTTCAGGTGCATACTTGTATTTTGGGTGTCTACTAGAACATGTTTACATGCTTTAATGTTCAAAAAACGCTTTACTTTTCTCATACTCCCAACCCCCCGTTGTGATTGGTCAACCGATCAAACTCTTCGGACTCCGCTTCAGCTCCGCTCTAACTAGCTTCGTTTGAGGGTGTGCCAAATTAGTCGCTAAGCAGGTATTATGCAAATGTGTTACTTGGTGACATCACCACGTTACGGAAGAAAAGGCGGGATTTCAAGAGAGGTGTTTCAGGCAGTTCAGGACCAGTGGCTATGGTCAAATAGTCTTCTTTGGTTAGGAAGGTTCCTAACTGAGTGAAATGACCCGGACGTATCTGGTAGGAGCAGTGATAAGAGCTGGTCGAATTTTCTAAATATTAAGGAAAAGTGCTTCATCGCTTCCTTTCCTATCTCCTTCAGCATAGGTTTCACTGGGCCCATCCTTTATGAAAGGAAAGGAGATAATGCAGCACCATAATTCCTTGCAACTTGAACATTTAAAGTGACGCACCATTTGGCACATGAAAACAAACGATAAGTCAACATTTCATCATGTATACTTTAAAGACTGGCAGTCTATAGGCTGTTCCTTTTTTTATTTCAATTTCAGTCTTGGTAATGTAGTGATATTTTTCACCGGTTGTCCACGTTAGGTAAGATAATCCTTTATTATATGTTGATGGTGAAGTGTTACAGCAGCATAAGGACAAGAGGTATCTCTCTTTCACATACCGCGGGTAAAGCAGCCTGTCACTGAAAGAGCTATTTAAGAATGAATGGGGCAAACATGAGCCTTTTGTACTCCATCTTCAGAAGTAGTTTCACCATGGCAAACCAGCGTCAATAACATCAGCCGCCGTCACATCATAATTACCGAGCATAGTGTTAATGCAGTGTGATTTCTCTTAACACCACAGTTGTATTTTCCTAAGTCCTTATGAATTCTCCATCACATTTTTCCATGACATCATGACGTTTTCCATCAAGGTCAAGAAAAAGTGGTTCGTAAAAGACATTAGGACGTCATTTTTTTTTACTTTTCGACTGCAGCTAGTGTTTCTGTGGGGGAGAGTAACTCCCTTTGGCGCAGCCTTTGGGTTTCGTAACTTTGCAGACCTTTTACATTGCACAAAAATCTATATAACACACTAATGGAAAAGGACAAAAAAGCACAAAAGCATAATAGGTCCTCTTTAAAAGTGACATAACTTAAAAAAGAGTCAAAGGTCAGCAAAAAACACTTCAGGAAGCAAAGTATGTGAACACAGAGTTAAACACACACTTGACACAGAACTGAACTCTTATTGGCATATTATTCAATATGTTTGTTGGTTGTTGTACAGTATGTGGTGGTTTTCTGTATTAGCAAGGCCAGTCACAATGTGTTGGAAGTGCTGTGACTTGATGTGCCAACAGCCACCACTTGCCTATTTCATTCCCCGGAGGAACAATAAGGTAGCGTGACTGCACCGTAGCCCCCCCTTCGCAGAATAGGGCCCTAGGATTAGATTGCTTTCGTTTCTGTGCTCATGCACGAGGCGAACAAAGGGCAGGAATCGCATATTATTGTTGGAATCCCACAGGATACAGCGTGAGGCGAGGAACCCGGCCTCTTTTCCCCCCCATCAAAAACATTGCGCCCAGCCACTTACACGTAGCTCTGCCGGCATCCAGGCGCAGTGACACAACCCCCCCCCTTTTTTTTTTTGCAAAACAACAACAATAAACCAAAATCCAATCTCACAACAGAGACAACTACTATTGGAGTGACAAATGTTCAGGGGCCATCTCCAGCTAGCTTTCCAACTGTTCTATTCATTACCGCTCCCCCTCTCTCACTTATTCTCCTCGGCTGCCGCTGCCGTCTCCTCTCCTCTCTCCTCTCGGCATGAAATAGACACTCCAGGAAGTACATTTTGTGCAAACTCTCCTCCCGCTGCTACAGCTGATTTCACAAATGATGGTGAAATGGCCAGGAGAGCGAAGGGGTAAATGAAAAAAGATGGCTGTTGCCCGCGACGACCTTATTCCGCAGCTCTCCTTTTTCATATATAACAGGGGATGATTAGAAAACAGCAGATGGGAGGGCCGACATTAACCTCTACCGAGGCCATGGTGAATTTAGTTAGAAGACTCCCCCCGCATGAACTCCATTTGGAGGTCACACACACACCCAAGTATACATGCATTCAGACACATAAACACACAAAATGGAGCAGGCCCTATTCCCCTGAATCCTATCTATTTTGACAATAGGCTGTTTCCGTGACAGCTTTGACAGGTCCATTTCAGGACTGATATTTCAGATGTATGGCTGTACGTGTGCTAAGGGGCAGTGTTGTCAATAAAGTTTGTGTAGCCTCTGTCGGTTTTGGATTATATGTTTGTGGCAGGGCTTGTGTCACAGGGCGGTTAAATAAGTCAAAATGATATAATCAGTTGATGACTGGTGTTAATAAATTATTCATTAATGCCCAAAATCAGCACCAATCTGTTCTAAATGTCATTAATTAAGCAAACTTTAGGGATGCCGGGTCGTGACCCAACCTTTAAGTCTCCACTTTACAATTAGCCATCGAGCCTGCGTTAATAAATAAAAGTAAATCAATATAGTTATACAGTACACATCACACAGTCCATTGGAGGGGTTCCTGCGGATGCTTTATAAACAATTAATGCACTCACCGGTAACAAGTGCTATACATTATTGACAGGTTGGTACCAATCATCTTAATGCTCCCTGTACAATCTGTGAAAACAAAGGCAATACAGCCATGCTAGTGGCTCTCTCAGGCTTTGAGCTAAATGCTAATGTCAGCATGCTAACATGCCCACAGTGACAATGCTAACATGCTGAGGTTAAGCCAAAGACTGTATATAAGAAGTGGACGTAGTCAGCGTGATGTCATCCATTGATTTGCGGACTACGGTTTTGAAGCCTTGAGTTCAGCATTGTGGCCGTCGCCATCTTGGTTTCTTGCAACCAGAAGAGACACGAGAGGGTGGAGCTAAGTACGACCATGTGAACAAAAATATTGCAATTAACTTTCATGAACTGAAACACGCTCCCTAAAGCATCCCCTGCTTTATGGTATATTTGACTCTAAATGGGACCATAATTTACTAAATGAACATCATGCTGTATTGAAGAAGACTTGAAACTAGCGATTGAGACCATAAACTCATGTTTACAATGTTTACTGAGGTAATAAATAAAGTGAGAAGTAGGCTCATTTTCTCATAGACTTCTATACAATCTGAATATTTTTGCAACCAGAGGAGTCGCCCCCTGCTGGCTATTAGAAAGAATGCAAGTTTAAGGCACTTCTGCATTGGCTTCACTTTTCAGACCTGGAGGTTGCCCCACTGTATTTACTGTGTTCAACATCTTAGTTTAGCACGCTAACAATAGCACTAAGCACAGAGTACAGCTGAGGAATGTCTTGAGTCATGAATCAAATGATTGTGTATTTTGCAAATTCTAATTTTGACCTGATGGTGGTGCTATAGATGAAAAGTTAAGGGTTCACAAAGTGACTACAGTTCATACTTAAGAGGGCATGAATATGTGTACCACATTGCATGACAATCCATCCAATGCTTGTTGAGACATTTTTACTAAAAACCATAAATGTGAACCTGATGGTGGCACCAAAAAGGGAATCACCAAAGTCAGTAAGAATCATCATTTATTGAGATATTTCCTGGGATAACTGAAAAGTTTGATATGCTAGTGGTGGTAGAGGAAAAGTCAGAGGATCACCAAAGTCATTCGGATTCATCCTCTGGGCAACACAAAGGTCTGCCTTTTTCTGGCAATCCATCCAATAGTTGTTTACATATTTAAATCTGGACCAAAGTTGTGGAGCAGCCAACAGACAGTCAGTACAATCCATAGAGTCATGCCGCTGGCTTTGCTGCAAATTTCTGCTTACGTGAACAGCGAAATGCCTATGTATTATATTTTGTCTGAATATATATACAAATTGTCTGGCCTCTCTTGCCCCCCCCACATCCAGCCTCCTCCTCTATCTATACACGGTACCACTGCATCCACTCTCAATAAGATTACCTTCTAGATTGCCCCAGTTGAGGACGATTTCCATCTCCAATTACATTTTCTCCATTTCTTTGGGACTACTCGATTTTTTAGAGGAGGAATCGCCATTCAGTAGGACTCCAATCACTCGCACAGTCACTAAGAAGCATCAGAGGATTCCCCCCCCGATGTCTAAGCTCTGGCTATTTAACAAGTTCCTCGGATTGTAAGTGACAGGTTATTTGCTGTTTTGGTACAATGGGGAATACTGCACTATTTTTTCTTAACCTCACCAGATTAATCCAACTGGAGATTGGTTTACACTTCAAATACCGGAGCGAATCCACCGAACCTCGGGGGTATATTGTTTTGTTGACTTCATAATTATACATCAGGGAATTTCGAGTTAATTTCACTTAATGGCAAATAATATAAAAGTTAGTTTCAGTTCTTTTTGCATGCTTCAGACCTCCCCCAACATTTGCAACAGCCATCAGCCATCAGTAATGGATCCTATGATTGCTCTCTTTGGCAGACACAGCACGGAAGTACACCACATGTTCATTACAATGGCGTGGGTGTATTGTTTGAGTGAACTGTATGACAACAGAACAAGCTCCACTAGCACAATCCGCCTCACATGGATGTAACCTGACACTGTGTTATCATGTCCTGAATGCTGTTGTAAGCTGCATGTAAAGGTTTTCCCCCTTGTGATGTCACCGGTAACACATGGCACCAAGAGAGTACAAGCGTGTACTCCTTTTTTGGATTTATGCTAAATCACCATAGGGATTTATATTATTCTGTTTCTAGGTGTTAACATAAACATGCCTCCCTTGTTTGTTTGCTTCTGGGGATGATGCCCATAATCAGTTTCTGTATTTACATTCGGGGCTGCCTAAACATTTACGCTGCTGGTCTCAATTCACGCTGTTGGATCAGGGCTTAAATTTCTCATTACACTTTCTATTGATGTATACATAATAAAAGCTCTTCATCTGATACTGCACCTGTGTCTGATTTTCGTTCTGTTGACTGCACAATACTGGAAATAAATTGATCCATCATATCAGAGTGTGGGTGCATCTTAGCACATGTACTGTGATGAAACAATAATGAGCATGGAGCAGAGGCGGCAAATATTATAATTATTGGTGTTTGTGTGTTCGTATTTCATGAATAATATGAATAGATGAACATGTATGGCAAATAAGGATAGAGAAGAGTCGTTATGAACTAAATGCAACAGCTGAGATGTGATGTTCAGATGGCGGGAAGTAGTATTTAAGGGGGTGACTACAGAATAGCTTTAGCAGTACAGTATGCATTATGTGCTTGATGGATTGTTATAGTTATTACAGAACGCTACAGAGTTCAGCATCATTACAACAACAATTTGATCCACAGGAGCTCTAAATCTTGAGTTGGTGACAAGTCATTTAAGTTGTTAGCTCAGTTCAACAATGAACAATGTACAATGAACTGTACTTACAGTTTTTGTCAATGAATCTTTCAGACATCAACAGTAGTTTTGAGAAACTTGACTTGCCTCCATGTCGATAAAGATATTATTCATGAAATGGATCCAATGCATTCCTTTAAACTGCTATTGCATATATGAAAAAAACAAAAAACTGTATAAAGCCTTTTGTGATTCCAGAGAGAGCGGCGTGGAATATGATCAATTGTCTCAAGTGATGGTGGTCGGTTGAAGCTTAAAACTACAATTTTGAAAATGGGGGATGTAGAGTTAGAAAGAAGAGAGCTTACCAGAACTCTGTAGCCCGCTCCTCATCTCTGTTTGAGGCTAGCTGCTCAATGCCTCTGACTGAACTGACGGCATTCGAGTTGCATTGTGGGTAATGTAGGCGACGGGTGTGGACAAAGGAGGAAGAACGGGAATAAAAATGTTGATATCTCTGGTTCTGCTGCATCGATTTGTATTGTTTTCTAAAAACATACATTGTGAGTGACAGTGTTGAAGCTATACTGTATAAATGTTAAATGTTTGGAGTACTTATTAAAAGTTTCCATACCAGCAAACACTACTCTAGAGACTTTGGTGAATGCTGCAGCCTTTTACCCCATAGTAACTTTAGCTTTATCAACAGCTAATGCTGCATTTCGTGGTAGCCATTGTGGACATTTGGATTTATCCATGTATTCGTTTTCATGAAATCAATTCCAGCAATTCAAAATGACATTCCCTTTACACCAAAACGTGCAATACCTCATAGTTTACAGATACGACCACCTAGAATTTCCCCTCCCAGCCCACTGCCAGCCGGCTGCCAGCCAACTTCCAGCCGCTGCGAGTCTCTCCCCATCCCTTCCTGTTTCCTGACAGGGCATGTCTAGATTCCACTGTAAACTTGCCCATTCATTCAATTGCAGGGTGTAATAATAGAAATAATATTTTCATGACCTGATCATCATGATATGATCATATGATAATAATCATTAAAAAGTATGCTCTGTGTGGGAAGCACACTTCTGCATACACATCAAATATTATAAGAACAGAACAGCTGATTTCAGGTGCAGTATAGGCTACAACTGCCTCAGCTTCGATAATCACTGCTCCACCTGGTGGATAGATGAACCAGTGCAACGGGTTTCAACATATGGTGCTATAGGGGCGTTACGAGTCGGCCCTGCATTCACTACGCACTATTATCGCAGGGGGGTTTCCTTTCAGCCAAGGACCCAGCATGGACCCATTACAGGAGGGAGGGGAAATTGTAGGTGGCTGCATCTGTAGGTACAGTGTAGCATGAAGTGCATCCTACACTCCTACAAAGACTACACCAGAATGTCAACAAGCACAATGTTATGACCTGCTATCCTTCTCCACTTTGGTATTTTCTGCTTTGCTGGAGATTTGTTACCCAAGTCCCAGTAGGATTGGAGAGTACATAACTCCAGGAATCCATAAATGCAGAAAATTAACTTCTCCTTCATGCTTCTCTGCAGCGAAACTGACGCGGCCATAACTTACACGTCTAACTTTGAATGCCAGCGGACGTTCGATTTAGTCAAACTTTGGCTGCAAAAGCTGGAAAATCAGGATGGCGAATGTTACCGTGGCTCATCCAGCTGTGTTGAAAACAAGGGGGCCAATGTCACACTTTGTTTTTGACTATGCCATCAAAATTGATATTAAAATACGTATTGGACTAAGGATGCTACATTAAAGGGCTTCAAAGATGCAGAAGTGACCTTGTTCTTATCTCCAATTATCCATTGGGGAAATATGAGGGAAAACTCTACGTGTGCAGTCAAAGAGGAAACGCAACCCTCTAAGAGAAATCAAATCAATAAGCAATAGAAAGGAGTACATGCAGTCGTCACAGAGGATCAAAGTGTGCTGATATCAGTGGCTCAGGTTCGATCTACAGTACTGCAGCACGTCTGCGGTTAATGCGTTTCAATCACTCCAAACTTCCTAAGTAATTTAATGGAAAGGTTAGGCACTATTTTTCCGGCACACTCCGCGCTCTCCCTGGCATTATGCATCAAATGTTGAAAGCATTATCAGGAAAATACTAAAAGGCCAGGAGGTGCTGATGCAGTGCTGTTAGCAGCCTAGTAAAACAATTAAGGCAGAGCTATAAATACAAACTCAGCTGATTTAAGTTGAATAAAAAGTCTATATTCAGTTTTACTGTCAGCTGCACTTTAGCTGAGGCTCCTGCTTTATCACATTAAACTTTCAGTGGGCATCTTAGCTCATGGTGAAGGCCTGTGTGTGTAGGAGTATGAAACAAAGTTTAAAGCAAAAGTTTGAAAGTTGGAGAATCTTAATGTATAGTAGGACTGGGAGATAGAAATATCTCCCGATTCGATACTATCACGATACGTATTCGAGGTTTTGGTAGACGTTTTCACAGGATTACAGCAGCTACAGATGACGGCTCTTTTCCGGTCCTTTTTCAGAGCTCATACAGTAAGTAATGGATCGCTGTTACTTCCATGCACCGATTACTCGCAGGATCAGTGCATGTTTCAGATCATGCACCCAAGGGCACCAAATTAGCGGTCACAATTGTGCGTGCACGGGGTAATTGTAAATACATACTGGAAAGTGAAAAGTGCATACTCTTCCAGCAAGTCAGTCAGTGTGGTCAGAGCAGAGTAAGAAAAGAGAGGAGCAGCACTGCTCACATTATTTTGCTGAATCAATACCTACCAGATTATGTGAAATATCAACCTCCGAAAAGGTGCTGTGTGACTGAAAATCCAACAAGCTCTTTATTTATTTGCAAAGCTGAATTAAAAAAAAAACGTCAGGAAAAATAAACCTAATGTGAAAAAGTAATTTCTAGTTGTAACACTAATGGCATTTTAGTTGTTTATAAAACAGTTTGTACTAACCACTAATTTATCTTGTTATTTTACGGCCATTTAAACACCCCAGTTGACACTGAAATGTAGTGTAATTAAAACAACGAGCTTCCTCGATATTTTAAAAAGCCAAATTACATCGGCTGAATGTCAACTGGGCTGTTACGCTACAGAGGGGAATCTCAAATCTCCCACTGCTAAACATAGCGGCGTCCTTACCGAAATACCAAAGAAAGCCATCAAAGTCAGCGAGGTCTTGTGAAAATACACCCCTCACGCAACGATTAAGCAGAGGGAGACTATTAAATAAAAAGCAAACAGAAAATGTGCCTCATAAGCAGGCTTCGGTTGGTGCAAATTCTTTGGTGGGGCTGAGAAATTTATGGGGTACTTGGCCTGTTGGTGCTCTCTATACTGCACTGGGAGACTTGGTCAGTAAATCTGAGAGCTTTGCTCTCATTCGGAGATAAATAATTATAAAAAACAAAAGGGCCTTCGCTGCGCACGGTTTAATTAAGGGCTTCTGGGAATTATAATCAACGCTAAAAGAGATGCCATGGTGATGAAGCATAAATCCATAACTGTAGAGCAGACGGCACGACCAATCTAATGCGCCTGCAATATTGCTCATCCGGTAAACAAGTGAGTGTGTTTGTGCAAGTGTGTGTATGTGATTGCACATCTCTAAAACTTTCTGAGACTGTCACAGTAGTCTAAGGCTGATTTCATCATTGGTGTTGGTTTCTTAACTATTATTATATGGTCCAAAAAGGCTTGTTAGGTAAGATACTTATTTTTTAATTCTATCTTGTATTGAAAGGGCATTACGAAGGAGTGTCAGTATCTTAATGACCAGTGTGGATAAGAGAAATAATGACAGTTGAAACCTGTTTCAATGTTCATATCAGGCGCCAACCTCCGGGTCTGAGATGTGAAGCCAATGCTGAAGTGCCTTAAACTTGCATTATTTCTAATAGCCAGCAGGGGGCGACTCCTCTGGTTGCAAAAATAATTCTGATTGTATATAAGTCTATGAGAAAATGAGCCTACTTCTCACTTGATTTATTACCTCAGTAAACATTGCAAACATGAGTTTATGGTCTCAATCGCTAGTTTCAAGTCTTCTTCAATTCAGCATTTAGTAAATTATGGTCCCATTTAGAGTCAAATATATGATAAAGCAGGGGATGCTTTAGGACATGGCTACCATGTGATTGACAGGCTACCATGACGTTGTCCGGTCTGGGTGGTGTCCATGTTTGCGTCTTGGAACTTTAACCCTTTCACAGTGTGTTGTCAGTTCATGAAAGTTAATTGTAACATTTTTGGTCACATGTGATATGAGTTGTCATATTTAACAACTCTTATCAAATAAATCTTGGAAAAATAAATTAAGTAGACAACATTTATTTTTTCTATATGCATACCAAAACCAGACCCATCACCATAATTTATTGCATTTTTAATTTTTTTTTTAGACGAGATTACATTTTCAAATAGTTTAAGATCCTGACAGTTACCCATCTGACACCAAAACCTCAGCCAGGTTCCCAAATCTATGCTGACAAGGAGCAAGGCCAGCAGTCCCACCAGGGCAAGAGCTGAAGGTTTGCGTGTGCAACTGTATTTCCTCATTCATTAAATGGAGACATTCTAGGTGACGGGGTGGAAATACAAAATACAAAGTGACAGCCAGGTATCAGAATTAGCTTGCATTCACTCTGATTCCTCAGGAGGGCCAACAGTTTGTTGAGCCTGCTTAGTTTGCACAATATGCAGGTACATCAGGAGCTGTGCAATGCACAGAAGTGAAGCTGGACTAAAGTGAAAGCTTTTTAAGAGTTGCTGATCCGGCAACAATTTTTAGAATAAATGTGTTCCTGCGAGGGCTGTGTATTCAACTGCCAGTAAAAAAATAAAAAGGTTGACACAAAATGGACCCAATTAATAATAACTTTTATTTATTATGTCACACATTGCACATTCACACATGAATTTCCCTATTTCTAATCAACTCTGAGATATTAAGTGGTACAAAACTAAATTGTCAGCAAAGAGCTGGACAAAATATAGCATACAAGTGAAGCTTGAATTTAATTATAGACATATATTTCAGGTTTTCAAAGCATTCATAATGATGCTTCAATGTGTGCTGAACTTTGCTTGACCTCATCACACATTATCATTATATGTTCATAAACTTAGGCACTTTAAACTGTATATTTGAAATTAAAGATATATAACTTCAACATATTTTTAATAGCAACTTTAAAGCACTGCTACACTGAAATTCTGCATACTGTATATCACTAAAGCAAATGTCTGACCACACTAATGTGTCATGAAATTTATTGAGAAGACTAGGTATGTGAGATTGAAAATATGCAGAGATATACAGTCCTATACTATAACAAACGAGGCTTTCATCCAGGAGACCGCTGTTTCACCTTCACGATACAATCAGCTATTCATACGTGTCTTGTTTTCACAACGTCAGTTTTATTTTCACTGTACAAACGTAGTAGTTTTAAGCCCAACCATGTAGTTCTTTCCTAAACCTAATGAAGTGGTTTTGTTGCCTAATCCTAAAGTGGTGCCAAGAGTAACTATAGTGGTTTTGATACCAAAAATAAAGTGACGCGAAGGGGCGTGACAAAGCGGCAGTATGTGACGAGTTGGGATTACAAAGTGTTTGTTTACGTAATGAACTGCTGCCATCAAGACCTGAAATGGTTAATGCAAGGTTTTATTTGGTGCAAAAATTGTTTAAATTATAATTAGACTTTTCTGTATACTTGTCAGTACAAACCAAGTATACTTAGACTTTTCTGTATACTTGTCAGTATAAGCCAAGAATACTTAGACTTTTCTGTATACTCGCCAGTATAAGCCAAGTATACTTATGTATACTTTTGTTAAGTATATATCTGATAAACACATAAAAAGTAAACTGAAAGTATACTCCTTTTTTTTATTTAAAGTTTAAAAGAAGTATACTAATAGCACACTTGAATAAACTGGGACTGCATCATTTTAAATATGGCCAAACACTGAAAAGAATAGTATAAAACTACAGAGACCACCGCCGTAGGACATACTTACATTGTAACCATGTTTCCTTCTGACCACTAGTTCAAACTATAGCACAAGTAAAAGCTTTAGAGTTCAGGGTCTAGGAGCTAGGAGCCAAAGAGGCTAAAGTGCAATGTTGCGAAAATAAGTATTATACATTAGATGGAAGCTCTTAATGACATGTGTAATACTGACTTTCTCTTGTACATTTTTTTAAAACCCAATAGTTAGCTTGTGCAAAAAGGCTGTGACCGCACCACTGTAACAAAGCATTGTTGGTTGAGCTCTCTGACAAAACATATTGGTCAAAATAGCACAGAGAAAAGTATGGTCTCACAAAAAAGAATGCAATTTAACAGCAGCGAAGGTTTTAATCAGTTGATGTAAGATGAGCCAGATCACATTGTGCACTGTAGGCTATATAATATTGATGTCAGACATTCATGGGAATGCTGGGTTATATTGATTGCAATGCATCCCACAGTTGTGTTATGTTTACTGCCAGCACTGAAGTCATTACTTTTATCATTCACCACTGATCAAGAAATGCGTTTAATTTCAAGATGCAATAAAAAACCCTCTTGCTAGAAAATAATTGAAAATGGTAAAAATGAAAGAAAGTAAATTATTTTCAAAATAATCAGAAACATAATTTTAAGCGTATATTACTTTAATATCCTATTGAATACCACCCAGAGAAAACATTGCCTTTAGCAAGTGTGATGCTAGTGCCGTTCCAATGTTTCTAATCAACTCCTTCAGCATACATTGAATCCCACCATTGGATGCACTTAAATATGAAGAAAAGCAATCATTTGTGGCCACAAAATGGATTTACTAATGAAATGCTGAAGAATTATACATACCTTCCCAAGACAATTTCCGCAGATATTGAAATATTATTATGTTCTAAAGTTGGAGGTTTGGTGTTTCTTACATTTGCAGTATATGTCAACAACTGTGTGTATATGAATCATGTATTAAATGACAGTATATGCAGCTGATTAGATATTAAATAGGTGTTATCAGTCGCTATAAGCCCCATAGATGTGGGTCAATAGGGGCCTACTACACCCACTAGTAGGTTTTATCATCTATTCACATGGTAGATCACCGAAAGAAGGCATAAAAGAACATGACAGCGACCTCTAGCGACCGTAGTAATTATGACAGGAGCAAAAGTGGAAGTCAAAAAGCAGTAGTATAGACATTGTGAAACTACATAATGGTTGGAGTTTGGGGATGATGGACACAGGGTTTTCACCAGAGTCCGGAGACCGGAGTTTGCATCCTGTGTGAAGCAAATAATGTCTAGTTGTCTCTGTCTGTAGTTATTTTTACCAAAAACACAATGTTTTTCCCTACACTTAATGTAGTTAAGTTTTTTTTTTTTTTTGCCTAAACCTAAAGAAGTTGTAGGTTTGTTGCCTAAACTTAACTGTTTTTTTTTTTTTGCCTAAACCTACAGAAATTGTAGTTTTGTGGACTAAACCTAAAGAAGCCTTTTTGTTTGTTTTGAACACAAAGACATGTTAGAATGTGTTGCTTTTAAGTTTCACTTTCACTTTAACAAAGTAGTAGACGTAGTAGGCCCCTAATGACCCACATCTATGGTGCTATTAGCGACTGCTAAAGGCTATTTAATGGCCTGATAACAGTCGAATTGGGTGGTAACGACACATGCTAATGTAGTCCATTGCATAATGCACTTCTGGCACAAACAGTCACAAAATAAGACTGACACTAGAAATGTCTTCTTTTTTTTTTTTAAATCAGAACTTAATTGAATAATGAAGATATTGTTGAAAATATACTGCAAATGTAAGAGCCATAACTCCAACTTTAGACATTTAAGCATGGTTAGAATGAAAATTATGTTCAACTATATTTCATTCCATGTGAATTAAACTCCACCTAAAATTACAAGGGCGAAAAAGTCAAAGTAGTATTGGTATTAGTATAGTATTTAATGCTACCTTCCTGGCCTCTTAGCTTGGCTTTCATGGCTCAACTGAGGACCCTAAATGAGCACACACTAAAGTGGACAAGAATTGCTTGGCCCCCACACATCGCCCTCTACACATGTTCCCTGCCTACTCAGGGAAATTTCACCACTATTAAATCAGAATATGATTGTTTTAATAGTCAATTATTTATGAGCATCCTTCTCTTAAAGCCGAAGACCATGGAACCACATGTCTAATCAGTGATTTCTAGCTGATATACAGCCTGGGGCTGCTCCGGTGATGATTATTACCAGGAGATTGAACACATACACTATTATTTTGAACTTTAACACCCAACTGGGTTTGTTATATTATCATAATTCATATGCTCTTATCTCCATAAAATCATCCTGTGCGCCATCACACCTTTTCTGACTCCTATCTTCTCCGGTGCCATCTACATAATTGTGCAGGATCAGGTTATGGGAGGGTATAACTCAGAGATGTATACATAAAGGAATAGATCACACGTCGTGAGCATACTAGTTTGTGTAAGCATGCCAATTAACTAGCATACTTAAAAGGAAGAACATGTAAAAGGGAGAGTGGACGAAGTGCCGTGGCACATGGCACTGGCAGACCTTCAGATCCATCTGTGCAACTTCAAGGCAATCCCCATATGCATAATCTTTTTTTCAAATAGCAACCTCCAATAACTCAACCTGTGCAGTCCTTAGCTTTACTCTAACACACATATATATCAGACATCTTCTCCAGTGCAAAGAAATAAGCTGACAAAAGCCCAAATATAGTACCAAAAAAAGGACTTTACATTCTGGGGAATATATTGTTCTCTGCACAGCTGTGAGAGATTGCACAGAAGACCTGATTTAAGTTATCTCCTGCAGCTGTACAAATGAAAGGTTTTCCTGTTTGAAATAATTCCTCATTTTTTATATGCACACAACAGGAGGAAATTATTTGTCAAAGTGAATGTCATCTCATTTAGTCCGGTGTAATCCTGCACGCTGATACGATCTTCTCAGCTGGTCTGAGCTTCTGCCCAGATATATTGTTCAGCAGCTCCCTTTTTAAGATCTCAATCTACAGAAAGCGCCTTTACTTTTTCTTTTTTTTTCACTCTTTCCTTCTACTGCATTTTATTACATTGAGGGCATCTGACTAATGCAATGCACTGCTGGCCTGCTGCCACGTGCCAATTTATAACACGATAGCTTCGGCCGCTCCATGCATACCAAGTGATGCTGATTTGTTGTATTGGCTGTACTGCCTTTCTGCTACTGTTTTTTCCTCCCTCCCTCATTTACCCCCCTTCCCAAAATGGTAATAAGTGTGGTAAAACACAGCACTTAGAAATGGCAGAGAGATGATGAAGTGGATGATGGGTCCAAAAAATACAAAAAATAGCATAAACATAACACAGTAATAGTGCTTGAGCAAAACAGGAGAAATCTAGTCATGGCAAATGCAATAGAGCTAATGTGGAAAAAAAGTCTGAAAAAACAGGTGTTTGTTTCTGTATTAGGTGTTACATGACTGTACATAAACATGTTGTTCTTGCACACATGTACCTGTGAATATAAGCACATAGGTTAGAGTGTAGATTGTGAACACTTTCTACTTACTGTGATTTTCACTAATTTCAGTGTTGCCTGGGTTACTGCTCTATAGCTGCATGTACTATTAATTCTAAAGGTCTTAAAGAAATGGAAAGAAGTGTGGTTGACGGAAATCCACAGGTTATTACAACTTACTCTGTACTCGCCAAATTGGAGATTGACATTAAGAAATTGCTGAAATTGTCTGTGTTCGATAAAACACTGGAACAGTGCCTTCTTGAAGCTATGGTAGATAAAACATGATAAAGTGCCCTCTAGGATTTCCTTCCAGCGGAGAACATGTGATGAGGTGCCCTCCGAGTGAATAAAATGTGATGAAGAGCCCTCTAAAGTGCCCTTCCAGTAGAGAAAACGGGATGAAGTGCCCTCTAAAGTTCCCTTCCAGTGGAAAAACTGTGATTAAGTGCCCTCCCAGTGGAGCAAATGTGATACAATGCCTTTGAGGGTGCCCTACAAGTGGAGAAAATGTGATTAAGTGCCCTCCCAGTGGAGTAAATGGGATGAAGTGCTCTCTAAAGTGCCCTTCCAGTGGAAAAACTGTGATTAAGTGCCCTCTAGGGTGCCCTCCCAGGGGTGAAATAGTGATGAAGTGCCCTCTAGGGTGCCCTCCCAGTGGAGAAAACGGGATGAAGTGCCCTCTCGGATAACCTCCTTGCAGAGAAAATGTGATGACCCAGTAATGGGTGCCCTTAAAATGGAGAATAGAAATGGAGGATGATGAGATGCCCAAAATTACCTGCAACTTTATTTGAAGGTAAAACCCTACACACGGTGATTGCTGCCGAAATGTTGGCAACAATCCACATTTGCACATGAAAACTGAATGCACGCACAAAGTACAGTAAATTAAAGTTGAACCAAAAAGTCTGCCTGTAAACTGCGATGGATGTTTACAACAGACAGTTTGGCTGACGATTCCATCATTCACCTTCTTATCCTCTTCCAAATAAATTTGGCTAACCTGTTTACAACACATCCTATCATCTGAATGCTTGTTTTTTTGCTCCGTTGGACCTATTTTTAGTAACACAAATTACTTTGGTGACAACAATTTTTATCATAACCACTAGAACCAATGACCAGAGCTGCATCCTTTTAAGCTAAATGGAGGTTAAGCATTTAATCTCTAGCTCTGCAAGTTTGAATACTCTCTTCTGTGGAGCTTGGCACTGAAATTTGCTTGTGCTCACAGAGTGACAATAACCTTGCTCTTCTAATGGACTCTATAGTCTTAGGAGGGCAGAACCTCTCACACACACACAGGGGATAGAGATGAGAACACACACTCACAGCACTGCATAACACCCTGATTGACCTTAAAACATATAGAGGCAACAACAACTGTGCTTTACTGCTTCTGCGGTGTAGTAAAGTGCAGTTATTAGTTTTGCCAATGATAAAAAAAAAATAATAATCAGTATGAAACATAGGTTTTAAAATGTCACCCGTTCTCAGTTTGCGTCTGCCTTCAGCTAGGTGGTTCAATGAACGTCAAGCAGCTATTTTTACATTGTCTGCTTTCTCTTCCAGAGAAAATGTCAGCGGTTCACAATGTGCCTGTTTGGAACACAACTGCCTCCT